>NC_084754.1:4835567-5093067 GCF_033978785.1 Entelurus aequoreus | reverse complement strand
CAAAACAGCTACCCTTACTGTGTACTGTCACCGCCTGTCACATCACACCCTGACTTATTTTGAGTTTTTTTGCTGTTTTCCTGTGTGTAGTGTTTCCTATTTTGTTGTTTATTGTCATGTCATTTACGGATGTACTTTGTGGACGCCGTCTGCTGCTCGACACGCTGTAAGTCTTTGCTGTCGTCCAGCATTGTGTTTTTGTTTACTTTGCAGCCAGTTCTAGACAGCACAGACACTCAACAACGGCACATTATTTGCGGATTATAATTACTGGTTTGCAAAAAATATTTTTAACACAATTAGGTGAAATTACATCATCTCCCACGGCACACCAGACAATATATCATGGTACACTAGTATGCCACGGCACAGTGGTTGAAAAACACTGCACTAGATTGCAGTATAAAGATTTGTATTTACAACATTAATAATATATACATACTATGCAATCATAAAAACGCTTGTTGTGAAAAATGAGTTGGAATTTCACAAGAAAAACGTAGAATTTTGGCAGTATTATAATACAAGTCGTAATTTTACTCAACGCAAGAAAAACTGAACATTTGTGCAATATTATGATAAAAGTTGCAATTTTACTAAATAACAGTTGCAATTTTACAAGAAAAGTTTAGAATTTTGGCCAATTTTATGAAAAGAGTCATAATTTTACTCTACAAAAGTCACAATATTATAAGAGAAAACTTAAAAATGTTGGCACTATTATAATAATCATCGGAATTTCGCTTGGCAAAATTATGATAAAAGTCACAATTTTACTCAAAAAATGTCACTATTTTACAAGAAAACAAAAAAATTTGGCAGTATTGTGATAAAAGTCAGAATTGTATATGACAAATGTCACCATTTTGCATTAAAAAGTAATAATTTTACATAAAAAAGTAATGATTTTATGAGAAAAATTGCAATGTTACAGAATCAGAAAGAATATGAGAAATGATTCCCAATTTTATAAGAAAAAAATCGACACATTGTGAGAAAAAAAACTCCAACGGCACACCAGACTTACATACCGGTACAATGCAAACATAAAAACGCTTGTGAAAAATGAGTTGGAATTTCACAAGAAAAACTTAGAATTTTGCGCAGTATTATAATAAAAGTTGTAATTTTACTCAACGCAAGTCAAAATTTTACAAGAAAAACTGAACATTTGTGCAATATTATGATAAAAGTTGCAATTTTACTCAATAACAGTGGCAATTTTACAAGAAAATTTTAGAATTTGGGCAATTTTATGAAAAGAGTCGTAATTTTACTCTACAAAAGTCACAATTTTATAAGAAAACTTAAAAATGTTGGCACTATTATAGTAATCATCCGAATTTTGCTTGGCAAAATTATGACAAAAGTCACAATTTTACTCAAAAAAAGTCACTATTTTACAAGAACAACAACAAAATTTGGCAGTATTGTGATAAAAGTCAGAATTTTATATGACAAATGTCACCATTTTGCATTAAAAAGTAATAATTTTACATAAAAAAGTAATGATTTCACGAGGAAAAATTGCAATGTTACAGAATCAGAAAGAATATGAGAAATGATTCCCAATTTTATAAGAAAAAAATCGACACATTGTGAGAAAAAAACTCCAACGGCACACCAGACTTACATACCGGTACTATGCAAACATAAAACCGCTTGTGAAAAATGAGTTGGAATTTCACAAGAAAAACTTAGAATTTTGGCAGTATTATAATAAAAGCTGTAATTTTACTCAACGCAAGTCAAAATTTTACAAGAAAATCTGAACATTTGTGCAATATTATGATAAAAGTTGGAATTTTACTCAATAACAGTCGCACTTTTACAAGAAAAGTTTAGAATTTTGGCAATTTTATGAAAAAGTCGTAATTTTACTCTACAAAAGTCACAATTTTATAAGAAAACTTAAAAATGTTGGCACTATTATAGTAATCATCCGAATTTTGCTTGGCAAAATTATGACAAAAGTCACAATTTTACTCAAAAAAAGTCACTATTTTACAAGAACAACAACAAAATTTGGCAGTATTGTGATAAAAGTCAGAATTTTATATGACAAATGTCACCATTTTGCATTAAAAAGTAATAATTTTACATAAAAAAGTAATGATTTCACGAGAAAAATTGCAATGTTACAGAATCAGAAAGAATATGAGAAATGATTCCCAATTTTATAAGAAAAAAATCGACACATTGTGAGAAAAAAACTCCAACGGCACACCAGACTTACATACCGGTACTATGCAAACATAAAACCGCTTGTGAAAAATGAGTTGGAATTTCACAAGAAAAACTTAGAATTTTGGCAGTATTATAATAAAAGTTGTAATTTTACTCAACGCAAGTCAAAATTTTACAAGAAAAACTGAACATTTGTGCAATATTATGATAAAAGTTGGAATTTTACTCAATAACAGTCGCACTTTTACAAGAAAAGTTTAGAATTTGGGCAATTTTATGAAAAAGTCGTAATTTTACTCTACAAAAGTCACAATTTTATAAGAAAACTTAAAAATGTTGGCACTATTATAGTAATCATCCGAATTTTGCTTGGCAAAATTATGACAAAAGTCACAATTTTACTCAAAAAAAGTCACTATTTTACAAGAACAACAACAAAATTTGGCAGTATTGTGATAAAAGTCAGAATTTTATATGACAAATGTCACCATTTTGCATTAAAAAGTAATAATTTTACATAAAAAAGTAATGATTTCACGAGAAAAATTGCAATGTTACAGAATCAGAAAAAATATGAGAAATGATTCCCAATTTTATAAGAAAAAAATCGACACATTGTGAGAAAAAAACTCCAACGGCACACCAGACATACATACCGGTACTATGCAAACATAAAACCGCTTGTGAAAAATGAGTTGGAATTTCACAAGAAAAACTTAGAATTTTGGCAGTATTATAATAAAAGTTGTAATTTTACTCAACGCAAGTCAAAATTTTACAAGAAAAACTGAACATTTGTGCAATATTATGATAAAAGTTGGAATTTTACTCAATAACAGTCGCACTTTTACAAGAAAAGTTTAGAATTTGGGCAATTTTATGAAAAAGTCGTAATTTTACTCTACAAAAGTCACAATTTTATAAGAAAACTTAAAAATGTTGGCACTATTATAGTAATCATCCGAATTTTGCATGGCAAAAATTATGACAAAAGTCACTATTTTAATCAAAAAATGTCACTATTTTACAAGAACAACACCAAAATTTGGCAGTATTGTGATAAAAGTCAGAATTTTATATGACAAATGTCACCATTTTGCATTAAAAAGTAATAATTTTACGAGAAAAATTGCAATATTACAGAATCAGAAAGAATATGAGAAATGATTCCCAATTTTATAAGAAAAAAATCGACACATTGTGAGAAAAAAACTCCAACGGCACACCAGACTTACATACCGGTACAATGCAAACATAAAACCGCTTGTGAAAAATGAGTTGGAATTTCACAAGAAAAACTTAGAATTTTGGCAGTATTATAATAAAAGTTGTAATTTTACTCAACGCAAGTCAAAATTTTACAAGAAAATCTGAACATTTGTGCAATATTATGATAAAAGTTGGAATTTTACTCAAAACAGTCGCACTTTTACAAGAAAAGTTTAGAATTTGGGCAATTTTATGAAAAGAGTCGTAATTTTACTCTACAAAAGTCACAATTTTATAAGAAAACTTAAAAATGTTGGCACTATTATAGTAATCATCGGAATTTTGCTTGGCAAAATTATGACAAAAGTCACAATTTTACTCAAAAAATGTCACTATTTTACAAGAACAACAACAAAATTTGGCAGTATTGTGATAAAAGTCAGAATTGTATATGACAAATGTCACCATTTTGCATTAAAAAGTAATAATTTTACGAGAAAAATTGCAATATTACAGAATCAGAAAGAATATGAGAAATTATTCCCAATTTTATAAGAAAAAAATCGACACATTGTGAGAAAAAAACTCCAACGGCACACCAGACTGTATCTCACGGTACACTAATATGCCGCGGCACAGTGGTTGAAAAACACTGCCATAGTGAATACTATTATTATACCATTTTGTAATGCATTTTATTTGTCGATTTTTTTTTTTTACTAAAATGTAAAAAAAAAAAAAAAATTGTGTGTATATTACAGTAAATGGAAAAACAGTACTGATGTTTTTATAGTTAAAAAAATAAAAAAAATAAATTAAAAAAAAAAAATAAAAAAAGGCGGCTCAGTTGTCACTAGTTAGCGAGATAGCTTACATCAAAGCTACATGCTACAAAGAGAGAAAATGGGACGGTGAATCCAAGCTCCGAAAAACTACAATGACGTGGATGGATAAAAACATTCATACATAGGGAGAACATTCGAACAATACTCACAGTAAACACTTGGGAGGGCTCAACAAGTCAAGACTATCTTCTTGATGCCAACAGACTACTTCCTGACTACGGCAAGACATCTAGGACAAACTTAGATGAGTACATACAGAATCAGAAATACTTTATTAATCCCCCCGAGGGGAAATGAAGATTTTTCAGCACAATCCCATTCAAGAGCAGACAAACATTACAGGGAGACAGAACAGGATTGCTGACAAGTCTGCCAACTTCTGGCACCCCTTACAAAAAAGGTGAGAAACAGGTAAACGCTGGGGAGGAGGGGGGTAGGGACTGAGGCCAAGTGGGGGGGGAAAAAACTCATAGCCATAGCACACATAAGCATGTGTGTAAGAGGGAAACATCAAGACATTAAAGACATTAAAAAGAGCAGAGCTGATGCAGCCATCTGCCACTCCAGCAGTGCCATTTTTACACACAAAAGTAAAAAAACAACAAAAAATGGTATCAACCAATAATATAAATTGCGCACACACGATTGGTGAAAAAAAGGTCCTTTTTAAAAAAATATATAAAACAAGATAAATAAATTCAAAACATTTTCTTGAATAAAAAAGAAAGTAAAACAATATAAAAACAGTTACATAGAAACTAGTAATTAATGAAAATGAGTAAAATGAACTGTTAAAGGTTAGTACTATTAGTGGAGCAGCAGCACGCACAATCATGTGTGCTTACGGACTGTATCCCTTGCAGATTGTATTGATATATAATGTAGGAACCAGAATATTAATAACAGAAAGAAACAACCCTTTTGTGTGAATGAGTGTAAATGGGGGAGGGAGGTTTTTTGGGTTGGTGCACTAATTGTAAGTGTATCTTGTGTTTTTTATGTTGATTTAATAAAACAAAAATAAAAATAAATAAATAAAAATAAATAACTGATACCGATAATAAAAAAAAAACGATACCGATAATTTCCGATATTACATTTTAAAGCATTTATCGGCCGATATTATCGGACATCTCTACATTAAAGACATTAAAAGAGCAGAGCTGGTGCAACCAGCCACAAAAGTAAGACAACAACAACAACAAAATAATAATCAAAACATATACAGGACTGTCTCAGAAAATTAGAATATTGTGATAAAAGTTTTTTTTCTGTAATGCAATTAAAAAAATGTCATACATTCTGGATTCATTACACATCAACTGAAATATTGCAAGCCTTTTATTATTTTGATATTACTGATTATGGCATACAGCTTGAGAAAACTCAAAAATCCCTATCTCGGAAAATTAGAATATTTCCTCAGACCAAGTTTAAAAAAAAAAAAGATTTATAACGGCAAAACAAAATCAAACATTTGAAAATGTCAATTAACACACTCAGTACTTGGTTGGGATTACTGCATCAATGCGGCGTGACATGGAGGCAATCAGCCTGTGGCATTGCTGAGTTGTTATGGATGCCCAGGATGCTTCAATAGCGGCCTTTAGCTCATTTGCATTATTGGGTCTGGTGTCTTTCAGCTTCTTCTTCACAATACCCCACAAATTCTCTATGGGGTTCAGGTCAGGGGAGTTGGCAGGCCAATCGAGGGCAGTAATGCCATGGTCAGTACACCAGTTACTGGTGGTTTTGGCACTGTGGGCAGGTGCCAGATCATGCTGGAAAATGAAATCATCTCCATAGAGCTTTTCAACACATGCTTCCATCTGTTGAAAAGCTCTATGGAGATTATTTCATTTTCCAACCAAGTACTGAGTGCATTAATTGACATTTTCAAATATTTGATTTTGTTTTCTGTTATATTTTTTTACTTGGTCTGAGGAAATATTCAAATTTTTTGAGATAGGATTTTTGAGTTTTCTTAAACTGTATGCCATAATCAGCAATATTAAAATGATTAAAGGCTTGCAATATTTCAGATTGTATGACATTTTTGTTTTTTTAAATTGCATTACAGGAAATAAAGGACTTTATCACAATATTCTAATTTTCTGAGACAGTCCTGTACACTCTGGTGGAGAGTATGGCCAGAGACAGGAGCAGACCCAACAAAGCAACCAGGAGAGCAGACTCCCCCCTCAGCCGCCCCACCAAATTCTCGGCCAGTGTCCAGTCCGCATGGGTGAGCAAGGATGCGTCCAAGGACACCGAGGTGTTCCGATACACGCTCATTCAGCCAAGATACTGTAAAGCTTGTCCGTCCCGGCGCTCAGCGCCAGCGCCGCATCTCCTCCAGTCTCTCCAAACCGACTCTGGTGGGGCAGAGACCCAGCAGCTGGTCTCCATGGCCATAAGGCTCCCGGGAGGCAGATCCAGAAGTTCACAAAAAAAGCACCGCATAAGTTGTTACACAGTCGCAAAGGGTTCCAAACCAAAAGGCAAAAAAAAACAACCCATGAAAACAAGAGGGAAACAGGAACACAAAAGGATGACACAAGAGCACAGAGCTCCTGCCACCAGCAGGGGGGGAAAAAATAAAATACAATTATATGATACTTGCAAATGAGACTCAGAAGTGCAAGAAAATGTGATAAAAAAATTAATTAAAATGAATCCAGTTTTTATATCAAATTAATGGTTCAAATGTGAAAGGATGCCTCATTAGCACTTTAGCTGGTAAACAAAGTAGGACTTGCATACAGGCATGAAAACAGAACGCACACCGCTGAGCCACATTTGAGGAAATTCCTTTTAATCCGGGTGACCCTTGATTGTCCTTAACAAAATGTAACAAATCAATGTGTACAACGCCCCTCACATTTGCAGTAGTCACTCAGTGGTAATATATTTCTTTATTGATCCTGAAAAGGAAACCCGATTATTTACATTCTCCTTTTGAGCGCGACTGTCAAGAAAGCACTCGAACCTATGCTTTGGCCGTCATTGCATCCTGAAAAAAGAATGCATAAATGCGGCATTTATTGTCCTTCACATAAATCCAAACCACAAGTCCAAAAAAAATGCAATTTACAAAAGAAACTGCAGTATAATATATATATATATATATATATACACCACCGTTCAAAAGTTTGGGGTCACCCAAACAATTTTGTGGAATAGCCTTCATTTCTAAGAACAAGAATAGACTGTCGAGTTTCAGATGAAAGTTCTCTTTTTCTGGCCATTTTGAGCGTTTAATTGACCCCCACAAATGTGATGCTCCAGAAACTCAATCTGCTCAAAGGTCAGTTTTGTAGCTTCTGTAACGAGCTAAACTGTTTTCAGATGTGTGAACATGATTGCACAAGGGTTTTCTAATCATCAATTAGCCTTCTGAGCCAATGAGCAAACACATTGTACCATTAGAACACTGGAGTGATAGCTTCTGGAAATGGGCCTCTATACACCTATGTAGATATTGCACCAAAAACCAGACATTTGCAGCTAGAATAGTCATTTACCACATTAGCAATGTATAGAGTGTATTTCTTTCAAGTTAAGACGAGTTTAAAGTTATCTTCATTGAAAAGTACAGTGCTTTTCCTTCAAAAATAAGGACATTTCAATGTGACCCCAAACTTTTGAACGGTAGTGTATATATATATGTATATATATCTATATAAAAACCATCCTTCAGCAATACTTACAACAAGACATCTTGCAAGGAAGCGTAGGCGTATTACAAAACCGATGCACATGACACATGCATGCAGGGGAGCTTCCGGTCTACATTCTGATGGCGGGTGAAAGGAAACAACTCAACTGTACATCTTTCTTTGCTACTACTCAATCCGCCATTTGTACAACGCAAATAAACCGGACTTGTAATGCTTGGCGGGTTTCAAACGGGTTGGAGTGACTCAAAATCACATTTTTAAACACAATGCAGCGCTCTTGTCTGCATGCCGTAAACAAATACAGAACAGGACTAAAGTTTGGACACACCTTCTCCTCATTCAATGCGTTTTCTTTATTTTCATGACTATTTACATTGTAGATTGTCACTGAAGGCATCAAAACTATGAATGAACACGTGGAGTTATGTACTTAACAAAAAAAAAGGTGAAATAACTGAAAACATGTTTTATATTCTAGTTTCTTCAAAATAGCCACCCTTTGCTCTGGTTACTTTTTCGCACACTCTTGGCATTCTCTCGATGGGCTTCAAGAGGTCGTCACCTGAAATGGTTTTCGCTTCACAGGTCGAGAGAATGCCAAGAGTGTGCAACCTATTTGAAGGAACCAGAATATAAAACATGCTTTCAGTTATTTCACCTTTTTTCGTTAAGTACATAACTCCACGTGTGTTCATTCATAGTTTTGATGCCTTCACTGACAAATCTACAATTTAAATAGTCATGAAAAAACCATGCATCGAATGAGAAGGTGTGTCCAAACTTTTGGCCGTAAACATGTATACAAGAGAAATATGCCGCAGCCCACCAAAATAACAACGCCGCTCCAACAATTAAGGCTGCAAACTCAACTGACGAATGGCTACTACAATATTAGTAGTCCTTTACATGAATCTTAAGGTGTCCTTGTAGTGTATAAAGAAGCATCACGTCAAAGTCCAAATATACATTTTGAAGGGATACAAATGTGCAATGTTGCTTTAAATTCAGCAACAGGTATACAAAAAAAGCGATTCCACAATTTCCCTGCACGTTTTTTTTTTTGATAAGACGCAAATATGGTATTTTTCTGCATTGACTGTACACTGTCTTTAACCACAAAAACGGAATATTCTACACGTGACTAAAGAATTTGGGTTGTCTTTGTTTGACATGAGTTAGGTAGCACTGGTGTGGTTTTTTTCCCCCCCCACTACATCCATCATTGGGTGTTGCTTGGACAAACTGAAAGGGAGCCAAAAAAAAACTGCTTTAAAAATATTTTTTGGAAGTGTTGACCCAAACAGAATTGACTAGTGAATTAATTACATCTGTACAACATGAAATGTAAGACTCTCCAGGATTTGAATCATCCCAGCAGCAGCCCCGACAGGGCGTTCAAGTCTCTCATGTACGGGTTCTCGCTGAGGATGCGGTCAATTTGTTGCTGCTGGTCGGGGAAGATGTCGCACAGTTGCCTTCTCAGCTCCGACGTCTCGCCCGCTGAGCGCTGCGGAGGCGGCGACGGGGAGGGCGAGGAGGAGGAGGAGGCGTTACGGCGCCCCGGGTGGGGCATCAGGGAGGATGGTGGCTGGGGCGCGACTGTCGGGGTCCACGGGGCGGAGTGGAGGGCCTGGACGTAGAGTGGCGGCTGCTGCTGCTGGGAGGACAGACGCAGGTCTGGCGGTCTCAGCGGGGGATGGGTGAAGGGGAATTGTCTAAAATGGAGAAGGCGGTTGTTGTGATTGATAATATTGACACTAAAACACTAAAACAGGGGTCACCAACCTTTTTGAAACCAAGAGCTACTTCTTGGGTACTGATTAATGCGAAGGGCTACCAGTTTGATGCACACGCAAATAAATTGCCAGAAATAGCCAATTTGCTCAATTTACCTTTAACTCTATGTTATTATTAATAATTAATGATATTTACACTTAATTGAACGGTTTAAAAGAGGAGAAAACACAAAAAAAAATGACAATTAAATTTTGAAACATAGTTTATCTTCAATTTCGACTCTTTAAAATTCAAAATTCAACCGAAAAAAAGAAGACAAAAACTTAAAAAAAGAATTTATGGAACATCATTAGTAATTTTTCCTGATTAAAATTAATTTTAGAATTCTGATGACATGTTTTAAATAGGTTAAAATCCAATCTACACTTTGTTACAATATATAACAAATTGGACCAAGCTATATTTCTAACAAAGACAGATCGTTATTTCTTCTAGATTTTCCAGAACAAATATTTTAAAATAAATTCAAAAGACTTTGAAATAAGATTGAAATTTGATTGTACAGATTTTCTAGATTGGCCAGAATTTTTTTTTGGAATTTTAATCATAATAAGTTTGAAGAAATATTTCACAAATATTCTTCGTCGAAAAAACAGAAGCTAAAATGAAAAATTAAATTAAAATGTATTTATTATTCTTTACAATAAAAAATAAATAAATACTTGAACATTGATTTAAATTGTCAGGAAAGAAAAGGAAGGAATTTAAAAGGTAAAAAGGTATATGTGTTTAAAAATCCTAAAATCATTTTTAAGGTTGTATTTTTTCTCTAAAATTGTCTTTCTGAAAGTTATAAGAAGCAAAGTAAAAAAAATTAATGAATTTATTTAAACAAGTGAAGACCAAGTCTTTAAAATATTTTCTTGGATTTTCAAATTCTATTTGAGTTTTGTCTCTCTTAGAATTAAAAATGTCGGGCAAAGCGAGACCAGCTTGCTAGTAAATAAATAAAATTTAAAAAATAGATGCAGCTCACTGGTAAGTGCTGCTATTTGAGCTATTTTTAGAACAGGCCGGCGGGCTACTCATCTAGTCTTTAAGGGCTACCTGGTGCCCGCGGGCACCGCGTTGGTGACCCCTGCACTAAAATATACTCATTTTCACCCCAAAGTCATGGCTTGGCTCACTTTGATTCACCGCTGTGGAAACGAGGGCACATTGAACGCAACAGTCGCCAAATAACAGTTTAAGTTCAAGAACAACATTTCTCAACCAGCTATTGCAAGGAATTTAGGGATTTCACCATCTACGGTTCGTAATACCATCAAAATGTTCAGACAATCTGGAGAAATCACTGCACGTAAGCGATGATACTACGGACATTCGATCCCTCAGGCGGTACTGCATCAAAAAAGCGACATTGGCGTGTAGGGGATATCACCACATGGGTCAGAAAACCACTGTCGGTAACTACAGTTCGTCACTACATCTGTAAGTGCAAGTTAAAACTCTACAATGCAAAAGCCATTTATCAACAACACCCAGAAACGCAGCGGTCTTCGCTGGGCCCGAGCTCATCCAAGATGGACTGATGCAAAGTGGAAAAGTGTTTTGTGGTCTGACGAGTCCACATATCAAATTGTTTTTGGAAACTGTGGACGTTGTGTCCTCCGGAACAAAGAGGAAAAGAAGCATCCGGATTGTTATAGGCGCAAAGTTCAACAGCCAGCATGTGTGATGGTATGGGGGTGTATTAGTGCCCAAGGCATGGGTAACTTTCACATCTGTGAAGGCACCATTAATGCTGAAAGGTACATACAGGTTTTGGAGCAACATATGTTGCCATCCAAGCAACGTTATCATGGACGCCCCTGCTTATTTCAGTAAGACCATGCCAAGCCACATGTTACAACAGCGTGGCTTCATAGTAAAAGAGTGCGGATACTAGACTGGCCTGCCTGTAGTCCAGACCTGTCTCCCATTGAAAATGTGTGGCGCAATATAAAGCTTAAAATACCACAACGGAGACCCCCGTTGAACAACTTAAGCTGTACATCAAGCAAGAATGGGAAATAATTCCACCTGAAAAGCTTCAAAAATTGGTCTCCTCAGTTCCTAAACATTTAGTGAGTGATGTTAAAAGGAAAGGCCATGTAACACAGTGGTGAACATGCCCCTGTGACAACTTATTTGCAATGTGTTGCTGCCATTAAACTGTAAATTAAAGATTATCTGCCCCCAAAAAATTAAGTTTCTCAGTTCGAACATTAAATATCTTGTCTTTGCAGTCTATTCAATTGAATATAAGTTGAAAAGGATTTGCAAATCATTGTAGTCTGTTTTTATTTACCATTTACACAATGTGCCAACTTCACTGGTTTTGGGTTTTGTCAAATGTACTTACTATAAGCGGTTGTCAACATAAGCGAAATGGAAAGGATTCAAGTTAATCTGCCATTTTGAAGCTTACTTTGCACAGAACAGGAAGCCAGTGCCTGTTTTCACGCATGTAATCAGCTTCTAAACTTCAGTCATCTAATGGTCGTTTCGTTTTAGTGGACTACACTTCACAACGTTTGAGTTAGGTACAATTACAGTCAATTTAGTGGACTGAAATATGAAGTATAAAGGATAAAGCATCTTTAAAGGCCTACTGAAAGCCACTACTACTGACCACGCAGTCTGATAGTTTATATATCAATGATGAAATCTTAACATTGCAACACATGCCAATACGGCCGGGTTAACTTATAAAGTGCAATTTTAAATTTCTCGCTAAACTTCCGGTTGAAAACGTCTATGTATGATGACGTATGCGCGTGACGTCAATCGTTGAAACGGAAGTATTCGGACACATTGTATCCAATACAAAAAGCTCTGTTTTCATTTCAAAATTCCACAGTATTCTGGACATCTGTGTTGGTGAATCTTTTGCAATTTGTTTAATGGACAATGGAGACTGCAAAGAAGAAAGCTGTAGGTGGGATCGGTGTATTAGCGGCTGGCTGCAGCAACACAACCAGGAGGACTTTGACTTGGATAGCAGACGCGCTAGCCGACGCTAGCCGCCGACCGCACGGATGATCGGGTGAAGTCCTTCGTCGCTCCGTCGATCGCTGGAACGCAGGTGAGCACGGGTGTTGATGAGCAGATGAGGGCTGGCTGGCGTAGGTGGATAGCTAATGTTTTTAGCATAGCTCTGTGAGGTCCCGTTGCTAAGTTAGCTTCAATGGCGTCGTTAGCAACAGCATTGTTAAGCTTTCCCAGGCTGGAAAGCATTAACCGTGTATTTACATGTCCATGGTTTAATAGTATTGTTGATTTTCTGTCTATCCTTCCAGTCAGGGGTTTATTTCTTTTTTTTCTATCTGCAGTTAAGCCCGATGCTATCACGTTAGCTCCGTAGCTAAAGTGCTTCGCCGATGTATTGTCGTGGAGATAAAAGTCACTGTGAATGTCCATTTCGCGTTCTCGACTCTCATTTTCAAGAGGATATAGTATCCGAGGTGGTTTAAAATACAAATCCGTGATCCACAATAGAAAAAGGAGAGAGTGTGGAATCCAATGAGCCAGCTTGTACCTAAGTTACGGTCAGAGCGAAAAAAGATGCGTCCTGCACTGCACTCTAGTCCTTCACTCTCACGTTCCTCATCCACGAATCTTTCATCCTGGCTCAAATTAATGGGGTAATCGTCGCTTTCTCGGTCCGAATCACTCTCGCTGCTGGTGTAAACAATGGGGAAATGTGAGGAGCCTTTCAACCTGTGACGTCACGCTACTTCCGGTACAGGCAAGGCTTTTTTTATCAGCGACCAAAAGTTGCGAACTTTATCGTCGATGTTCTCTAATAAATCCTTTCAGCAAAAATATGGCAATATTGCGAAATGATCAAGTATGACACATAGAATGGATCTACTATCCCCGTTTAAATAAAACATTTTTATTTCAGTAGGCCTTTAAAGTGTTTGAAACCACCTAGTAAGGTAGTAATGACGGACTACGGTCGATACCTGTAAAATCCCCATCAGCGGATTCTATTGTATAATACTGCTGCTTCTGCAGATTAGCATGTACTTTTATTTTTGTAATTTCTATTTATGTATCCTGAAACATTACGATGACGGATCAATGACAAATCCGCTTGAACGAGTGCTGAGCAATGGTCACCTACAGGGTATGAGTTTTGGCTAACAAGAGAACTCCTCGTTCCTACTTTTGGCAAAGGAACAGCAATGATAGCATGTCGAGCTGTGTTGAGCCAAATAGGTACAATGAAAGTGGAAAACGAACATTCAAAGCACACTGAAATCCGACATACCGGTTTTTACAAAGGAAGGAGTCCAGATGAGGTCCGTTTCTCCCCAGAGGATCGTCAGGGATCATGAAATGGTTCTCCACAAAAGTAAACTGCAGTAACCTGTCAGCAAAAGACAATATTACCTCACCAACTTTAGACTGTAGCAAACTGACACTATGTACATTTATTTGCACACTTTTATCAACACCGGTACATTTAGCAAAGCATATTCGCGCGTCGATCACAACTTGTGTGGTTGTGCAAATGCCTAAAGAATCACCTCTCCACAATGATCCTGCGCCAGGTGTCAGAAGAGTTGACAAAGTCTCTCAGGTTGTCATTGGTTACGATGATCCCCTCTGTTTTTTCTGCTAAATGGAGCAGGAATCTAAGAGAAACAACAAGGATTAAACATGCTGGACAAAGTCAGCAGTTGCAAGATTCCATATCAAATGACATGCAATTCATAATGATAAGATACAAGATTATACATTATATTGTATAACATATATTATATATATTATAATATTATATATATTATACAATATATATTGTATAACATATGTAACATATTCCATAACATTTTGTTGTTATATATATATATATATATATATATATATATATATATATATATATATATACACATACATATATATACATACACATATATATATATATATATATATATATACACATACATATATATACATACACATATATATATATATATAAATATATATATATATATATATATACACACGTATATATATATATATATACATACATACATACATATATATATATATACATACATATATACACATACATATATATATATATTAGGGCTGCAACAACTAATCGATTAAATAAATTAAAATTGATTATAAAAATAGTTGGTGATTAATTTAGTCATCGATTCGTTGGATCTAGGCAATTTTATTTAATTCATTTATTTATATATTTTTTTAATAAACCTTTATTTATAAACTGCAACATGTAGAAACAGCTGACAAACAATAATCAAAATAAGTATGGTGCCAGTATGCTGTTTTTTTTCAATAAAATACTGGAAAAGATAGAAATGTAGTTTGTCTCTTTTATCTGATTATTAATCGATTGATCGAAGTAATAATTGACAGATTAATCGATTATCAAATTAATCGTTAGTTGCAGCCCTTATATATATATATATATGTATGTATGTATATATATATATAGTATGTATGTATGTATATAGTATGTATATACATACATATGTATATACATACATACATATATATATATTATATATATATATATACAGTACAGCCCAAAACTTGGACACACCTCATTCAATGGTTTTTCTTTATTTTCATGACTATTTACATTGTAGATTGTCACTGAAGGCATCAAAACTATGAATGAACACATGTGGAGTTATGTACTTAAAGGTGAAATAACTGAAAACATGTTTTATATTCTAGTTTCTTCAAAATAGCCACCATTTGCTCTGATTACAGTTTTGCACACTCTTGGCATTCTCTTGATGAGCTTCAAGCACACCTGTTAAGTGAAAACCATTACAGAAGCTCATCGAGAGAATGCCAAGAATGTGTAAAAGCAGTAATAAGAGCAAAGAAAATTACCGGTATTTTTTAGAAGCAGTATAATGCCATTTTTATTCATTAGTACATACATACAGTATAACCATACAACCCTAGCGTACTAGTTACTAATAACACTGTTTTTTAACACTATCACGTTTCAAAATTATTTTTAGCCTTTTAAAAATACATGCATCATAGCCATTTATGACAATTATATGATGTCATATTGACACGCCACACTGTCACAAATAAGTTGCCAGTGTGTGGGGAACACTGCTTAACATGAGATCATATCAGATGCTCATTGTATTATTGTGTGTTTGTGTAAGTCGGCACCTGTCGTCATGTGAAGCTATCCTTTGGCCGCAGACCTCTCTTGAGGGTGTGAAGGAGAGGAGCCTCAGGTCTTCTAGTTGATTTAAAAAATGTTGTTCTGCAGAAAAACACAGCAAACCAAAAACATGATGTATATGAAATCACTAGAAATTACAAAACATAAACCCAAAAACATGAAGCATTTTATTGCTACGCCCCGGCTAGGGGAGGCCTAAGGTACAACATGTAGAAGAGCTTACAATTTCCCTCAAGTCTCAAACAGTCATTTTAATGCTTAGCAAATATTTGTGTGAATGCGCCAAAGCATTGACACAAATGGTTTTCTACACTAAAATGTATCTATTTATTATTATTGTGTGAATGCTCCAATTCTTCTTCTTCTTCTCCTCCAGATTTTGGCGCACTCTACCTTCCACATTTTTCATCCGATTCAAACCATTGCAACTTCAAACTGTTAAGCCGGGAATCGCGGGCTTTCCGTTGACAAATTCCAAAAATTCCCAGATTTCTCAGGATTCCAGGTTTTACGGGACATTTTTCCCCATTCAAAATGATTTGGCCATTTTTCAAACTTCCACCATTTCCACATTTTTCAACCAATTCAAACCATTCCACCTTCAACATATTCCACATATCCCGGACATTCAAACTATAATTTCTCCAAGAATTCCCAGAAATCCAGTTTTTTCAAACCCTTTTTTCCGTCAACTAATAATTCCCAATTTTTCAATCCACTTCAACCGTTCCAACGTCAAAACATTCCTTTTAAACAGGACAACAATTTCCAGTTTTCCCGTAATTCCATAATACCATTTCTCAATTAAAAATGTTACCACTTCAACATTTCTCGACCGAATTGAAAAATTCCAACACCTCATTGAAAATATTCACATTTTTTTCAGCATTTAAAAAAAAAAATCCTGCTTTTCACAAAATTTCCAGGAAGTTCTCATTGAAATTAATGGGACATTTTTCAACCTATTCAAACCATTCCAACATTAACACATTCCACTCATCCTGGACATTCAAACGCTTTCCCAAGTTCCAAACCAAATTCCGGTTTTCCTGGAAATTCAAACTCTTCAACATTCAAACTATTCTTACATTCCATACTACATTCTGCCAGCATTTCAGTTCAACTTCAGCATTGGAGCATTCACACGCAATTCCTTCAGGAATTGCCTCATCTAGTAGTTTACACTGTTCCATTAGCATCAAACTGTAGATTCATAACTGATCAACTGAAAAGCTTCAGGGTGAGTCCAAACAGAAAACAAAACCATTCTAGAAAAGTAATAAAACTAGCGTTTCAAATAAGAAAACAAATAAAATGTTGTAACTTTCCTAACAAAAAACTAACAGGAGAAAACTGAAGAAAATAAGGATGTCACCCCGAATCAATTCAAACACAAATGTGGAAGAACCATTTTAAGATGTTTAAGATGACCTACTCAGTGGACTAGTGGTTAGAGTGTCCGCCCTGAGATGGGTAGGTTGTGAGTTCAAACCCCGGCCGGGTCATACCAAAGACTATAAAAATGGGACCCATTACCTCCCTGCTTGGCACTCAGCATCAAGGGTTGGAATTGGGGGTTAAATCACCAAAAATGATTCCCGGGCGCGGCACCACTGCTCCCCTCACCTCCCAGGGGGATGGTTCAAATGCGGAGGACAAATTTCACCACACCTAGTGGGTGTGTGACAATCATTGGTACTTCAACTTGACTTTAAGATAGTGTGGCCCGGCTAGAGAAGATAGAGAGGGGAGGAGCTCTTCCTCCTCCTTACATCACTGGTCTTCCTATAAAGGGGGTGCGGCCATCAGATGCAAGCCAATCAGTGAATCGATTGGCCTTACCTGACCCTAACAGTCAGACGAAGGGGAAAAAACACCGCACACACACGCGCCTAACAAAGCCCACGTTGCGACAGACATGTTGCCAAGCGTACCTGTTGTGTTTTGGTCTCTCTTCTGGCGCCACTGAGGAACAAATACAGTGATCTCCCTGTGGCCCCGCCTCCAAAATGTTTCCACTGCAAGCGCTATCCCTCGACAGGAGAAGAACCGATTCAGCCCGTGACTAAAGAGAAACACCATGTGATGACAACAAGGAACGGAATTGGAAAACGCTAACCAAAAATGGCTTTATAGTTGGAATTAAACAGTATGGAGTCATTTGTAATTTACTGCCAGGTGTGCGTGTCTGCACGTAAACTCACGCCATAGCCACATTGCTGCCGTCTATGATGATATGACGGAGCTCCGATCGTCCCGGCTCATTGGGTAGTTTCAGTGTGTAAGGAGTTTTTAATGATTGGTGGAAACGAGCCAAGCCGGTCACCGGGGGGGCCTGGGAATTGTTTGTAGAAGGGTTCCTCGCTCCGCTGTTTTGGAAGCCCACGTGACCGATCGTCTGATACAGCGAAGGCCGGCCCGCGGTGAGGGATGACTGTAGAGGACCATGAAGCCCGTTATGAAGAGAAAAAGAAAGAAGGGACACAAGCATAATTACAATTCACGCAATACATACATTTGGGGTGGACGCCACAGAGGTGGTGCTGGCCGCCAGCCACTGGGACGAGCTGCGCAGTGCTGTTACGCTCTCAACTTTCATCGATCCGCCCAAAGTCCGAGTCCCGCTTCTTGACAGGGGATCCCTCTGCGACATGCTGCCACCTCCCCTTGCTAAGTAGTCCGTTCTGGATCCAGTCTGAGTGTCAGCGTGGGCCATTGTCACTTTGGATGTTCGACTGTCTGCTGTTTTGATACTGGTGACGGCGACGTCATCGTCATCATCAATGGTAATGACCTCATAGTTGCCAGCTCCTCCTTGGGCACTAGAGCTCCTCTTGATGGTGATGGCCTATAAATCAATGCAGAGCATATATTAAAGACAGTACACACCTTGCTTCTATTACCTTATTTTTCGGACTATAAGGCGCACTTAAAATCCTTTCATATTCTCAAAAATCAACAGTACACCTTATAACCTGGTGCACCTAATGTACAGCATAATTCTGGTTGTGCTTACCGACTTTGAAGCTATTTTATTTGGTACATGGTGTAATGATAAGTGTGACCAGTACATGGCAGTCACACATAAGAGATACACGTAAAATGCAAGATGACGCCAGTAAACACCACCAAAACTTTAAATATTCCATTGAGAATATAGAACATTACACACGGCACTCAAAAATCTGTCAAAATGTTTTTAGTACGACTTCGGTGAGCTATGAAGCCGCACCGCTTGATGGATTGTCGGCGCATTAAACATACAAGTATTATTATGGTGCGTGTATAAGGACCGCAAATCGGCACCAATCAGCAGACATTATGTGGTGTTTTGTTTCGCAATATTGTGCAAAAACAACTTTTCTTACCTTCTGGTGCATGTTGATCTGTATTTGGGATCTGCATAAGTACTGAAAATTTGCGCGCATCCGCCATTGTAGTCTGTGACTACGCCGTAGTCGATAAGCTTCTTCTTTTTGTCTACCTTCTTATTATGTGGCATTCATCTTTCACTGTTGCCATTTCTAATATAAATTAGCGTAAAGTTCTTACTTATAACTGTCAGCAGACTGGCTATCAAAGTGCTAAAAACTGTAGTGGGTTTACATAATTCACCCACAGAACTTTAGTTATTAGAGAGCCCCGGTCGGACGGTTTTTCACGGAACACATTTCCGGCGTTGTTGCACTAGTGAGCCACGAATGAGGAGTTATTGATTGAAGTAAAGTCTGAATGTGATTAAAACAGTTAGCTCCATCTTTTGAAACTTCTTCCACTCCCGTCCTTGCACGCTACACCGCTACAACAAAGATGACGGGGAGAAGACGCTGTCGAAGGTGAGCCACGTAAATAAGACCGCTCACAAAACGGCGCATCCTGAAGAAATGCTCAGAAAGCTACCTGAAGATGATCTGTAAAACATAATCTATGGAACATTTTGACCAAAGAACCACCATTACATGTTATGTAGACCACAAGGAAGTGTTTTACATTTAGAAAAAAAAAATCATAACATGACTACTTTAATGCGCCCTATAACCCGGTGCGCCTTTTGTATGAAAATAAACCTGAATAGACCCACTAACCGGCAGTGCGCCTTTTAATCCGGTGCGCCCTATGGTCCGAAAAATACAATAACTGTTCACATTATTCAGTGTTTCCCACACATTCGTTTATTTGTGGCGGCCCGCCACGAAAGAATTACGTCCGCCACAAATAAAAATAAAAAATATATTTTTTTGTCCTGTCCAGCTTCTCAGGCAAATCATATAGTTGATGTAGATGCCCATATAGGCTGTTCAGATTTACTTTACAAAAGAGAAGTGTAGGATACTTATCTTGTTGCCTTATTTGTATTTGACCACTACTGTTTTCTGTTTATTTGTTGCTGACTGTGGCAGGACACCTCTGCCTCTGTTTCACTTTATGTTGCTGGTAAATAATATGGTTGTAGTAGTAGGCTAAAGTTAAATTATTTAGTATGCACTAATTAAAGGGGCAGAGCTTTAAGAGACATTTTAGCTTTTATATTCTATAAGATATATTTTTTGTAAGAACCACAATTAATAAATATATTTCAGTGAATAACTTATTGTTCAAATCTGTATATAAATATGTACATAAAGTGTTGTAATTATATCGTAAAATGGATAGATGGATGGATGGACGTTTAAAACAAAACTCTTATTATTAATTAGTAAGTATACATTTTTTGAGCCTTTATAGAGAAAATCATATCATTGTAGTAAATTATGCAAATTGCTCGATGATGTCATGGTGACCACGCCCATAGCCACGCCCCCACCACCACAAGTATCTTGGCAGTTTATGGGAAACACTGTTATTACTGTCAAAAGTTGCAACATATATTACTAGAAGCAATACAGTGGAACCACGCTTTACGAACCCTTCAATTGGCAAACTTTATTGGTTTACAAACTTTTGTGCCAAGTCAAATGTGCCTCAGTGTGTGAACTGTGTCTGTGTACGAACGCTTCATTCATTCATTCATTGTTTGTCCTGCTGGCAGCCATTTTGTGCTTGCATTGAAAAGATTAAGGAAGCCAGGCTCCCACCGCAGAAAGTCTCCAATTGTGAGGAGAGAGGGCTTTTTTTTCCACAGGAGGAGGAAACTTCCTCATTCAAGCATGTGGTCCAGCACACACAGCCTTTATTCCCCGTCCCCTTCGGAGCGCATTCTTCTCTATCCCTCAGTGGCCTGCTCAGCACACAGCCCCTCCCATTCAAAATACTTCTAGTTCCAGAAGGAACAACTGGGAATTGATTTTTTATTTTACATGTTTATTATTGTAGCAATATGGTTGTTAAAGTTTATTGTGATTTGTGAGACCACCAGCGAGACTTCTGTGTGTGTCCTCTATATGGGCCGAGCTTGTCCTTGTCATTGTTTTGGCCTGTTAATAAAGAGACAGTTGATCCATCACTTCCTTGTTAAGTTTGTTTGATATACACTACTGTATATAACTTTATATTGTGTTCAAAGTGTACAAACCTACACTAAAATAGGGACTTTTGTCAAAGCTGGAACCCATTATTCACATTTATATTGTTTCTTGTGGAGAAAGTTTCTTCACTATACAAACTTTTCCATTTACCAACCCTGTTTAAGAACCAATTCGGGTCGTAAATGGAAGTCTCACCGTTTACTGTACCAATAATTAGGGATGTCCGATAATATCGGACTGCCGATATTATCGGCCGATAAATGCTTTAAAATGTAATATCGGAAATTATCGGTAGCGGTTTCAAAATTATCTGTATCTGTAGGGATGATGTTTGATAAGAAATTATCGAGTTCAGGCCTATTATCGAATCCTCTTATCGAACCGATTCCTTATGGATTCTCTTATCGAGCCCAGATAGGTTGTTGTATATGGAAAAAAACACACAATATTTGGTTTAACAAAAGCTCACTTTTATTATATAAGAAAAAATAAAATCTAATAAATAAATAAATATTGACTGTTACCCCCCTAAAAAATAAAATAAAATAAATAAATATTGACTGTTGTTACCCAAAGTATATTAAGTGGGATTTTTCAGAAAAACAAATATATACAGTAACACAAAAACAAGCTGTCTCTTTGATCACTATAGGTGTATAAATAATAATATAGTGTTAAATAAAATCAGTCCCTTGGGCACAAAACTGAAAATAATACAGCTCTCCAAAAAGTGCACTTCTGCTGCTATTTGACATAACTTTGTTATGATGCTTTGACATTTTTGCACTTTATTTCTTTATTGAAAGAAAATTCTATGAAGAGAAAAGTTGTTTGCAAATGTGGTTACAATGCTAAAAAAGGAAAAGTTGAAGCTAAAAAAAGAAATACACTTTATTGAGTTAACATTATTTCTTTATAGATGTGATGTTATGAGCCAGGGAATATAACAACTACACTACCCAGCATGCAACGGGAGTGACGAGCATGCGCGGTAGCCCCGAAAAGTGTTGTTGCATGTCACCACCCGGCAGCTAAGAATGAGGTTATGAGCACGCTGTGAAAGTAAACGTCAAGAACTCAGCCAACACGCCTCGTCTGCATTATTTATAATTAGACAGACAACACATCTACAGTGTGATTTTGTTTTGTTTACAAGGAAAGAAAAACAAAAGTTAAAAAAGGGAGATATATGTTGTATATATATGTATGTGCTGTGGTTGTTTTAAGAACGTTGCAACAGCTGCCGTAAAGGAGGTGCGTTGCTAGCCTGGTTGCTATGTTTCCGGTTGGTCGTAAAAGTGTTCGTCATGTGTTTGTACCCTGCTCAAATCTCTCAGTAAAGTTATTCATTGGATTATACCTTTTGTTTTGAACTTTATTACACTTTGGAGCGCTTTTTCCCGTCCATTTTCTTCCTGCTTTCGCTATCTGCGCCTAATGACTGAGCTACGTGACGTCATTTCTTGTGATGTCACACGGAGCATTTCTGGTCGGGACTCGTTTCATTCCCAGGGATTCGAATAAAGAACCAACTCTTTTTCTTTACCATAGTGGTCTCGATAACGGGTACCGGTTCTCAAAAAGGGATTAGAGTCAGAGGACTCGGTTCTTTTCTTATCGAAAAACCGGTTTTGAGTATCATCCCTAAGTATCGGTTTCAAAAAGTAAAATGTATGACTTTTTAAAACGCCGCTGTGTACACGGACGTAGGGAGAAGTACAGAGTGCCAATAAACCTTAAAGGCACTGCCTTTGCATGCCGGCCCAATCACATAATATCTACGGCTTTTCACACACACAAGTGAATGCAACGCATACTTGGTCAACAGCCATACAGGTCACACTGAGGGTGAACCGTATAAACAACTTTAACACTGTTAAAAATATGCGCCACACTGTGAACCCACACCAAACAAGAATGACAAACATTTCGGGAGAATATCCGCTCCGTAACACAACATAAACACAACAGAACAAATACCCAGAACCCCTTGCAGCACTAACTCTTCCGGGACGCTACAATATACACCCCCACACGTGAACCCCGCCCACCCCTAGATATATTTGTAGCATTAATGGTCTATCGTTAGTGTGTGATGTTTTATTGGTGTTTTGATATGATCACAGTCGGGCTGATAGCAGTGTTTATTAAGTGAATAGAGTGAAATAGCTATTATGGCTAACCTGCAAATGCTGATTTAAAAATTATATTTCACACTCATCATATGCAAGTGTATATGCCGAACATGTTTATCAATATTCAGTTTTATTTAGGCCTGTCAAAAATAACAGGTTATCTCATGTGAGTAACCAAAAAAAAAAGATCACATTAGTCATGTATACAGATTAATCGCACAATTTATTTTGACTGTACATTATCCTTTACCTTTAAACACAAATAGTTACCTGAATGGCAGTACGGAATGTTATATGGCCAGTGATCAGGTCAATGCATACGTTAGATGAGTGAGAACACTGGTGAGCTCACTACAAAATGTTACAAAATACACCCTGGCTCGACTTTAGATAAAACTGTTACCAAGTTCCATTCTGACAATAAAACTGCATTTGTGTCCATTTGTTTTTAAGTTAAGTTAAATTATGCAAGCGAGTAATAACCTGTGATTATTCATTACTCAAAATTCCATTGATCTGATTTAAAATATGCATCATTGTTCAGCACTTGTTTTTAAGCATTTAAGATGCAGATATTGAGAGTTTTTTTTAATTAGATGACTAATGAATGAATGATGAATAATGATGAATAATCTTTTACTTGTGTATTTTCACAGTTAAATGTTTGTTATGGCTTCAAAAAACAAAAACAAATGAATAAATAAATACAGCTAAAGGCAGCAAAAAGAGTATATGTTAATTAAAAAAAAAAAAGAACAGAAAATAATTTTCTTTAAATACAGTACAGGCCAAAAGTTTGGACACACCTTCTCATTTCAATGCAGTTTCTTTATTTTCATGACTATTTATATTGCAGAATGTCACTGAAGACATCAAAACTATGAATATACACATGTGAAGTTATGCACTTTACAAAAAAGGTAAAATAACTGAAAACGTGTTTTATATTCTAGTTTCTTCAAAATAGCCACCCTTTGCTCTGATTACTGCTTTGCACACTCTTGGCATTCTCTCCATGAGCTTCAAGAGGTAGTCACCTGAAATGTTTTTCACTTTACAGGTGTCATAGTTTTGATGTTTTCAGTGACAATCTACAATGTAAATAGTCATAAAAATAAAGAAAACACATTGAAATGAGAAGGTGTGTCCACAATTTTGGCCTGTACTGTACATGGATAATGTTTATTAGACCTTTTATTAAAAACATTTATTGGATGTCACCCGCCTCTCCACCCCGGGACCTCATTAGCGTAAGCAGATTGCCAACCTTTGGGAAACACTATTATTATTTGTGATTAATAATCGCTATTTCAGTATTGAGAAATATAAATGTGATCATCATTTTGGCCATGATCGTGCAGCCCTTGCCACAATAGAATGCAATTCTGTGGCAAACACACGTCACTATCCAGCCCATAAGATGTAAACACAAGCCACGTTTGTCTTTTACACTCAAAACCATGGCTAACCAACCTTGACTGTGCTAATTGTTGTAAAGATGGCTCCAAATAATGTTACCTGTTGGGTGCTGGTCTCGCTTCCACTGCACTGCCTCCGATGGCCCAAGCCGTTACTGCTGGCTCCATGCTGGCTGGGTTTAATGTTCTCTTTGGACCGGCCTGGCTCCCGTTCCTTCTCTACAGAGGAGGACGGTAACGTGGAGGAGGCTGAGGGAAGGTCAGAGGGGCGCCCATTGTTCAGTTTAGTGTCTTTTGTTCCCCTTTTCATTCTTTCCTCACAAATCTTTGTTTCTGCCACAATTTTCTCAAGAATGAGGAAGGTGTCTTCCAGCTGTCCCGTCTTCCTGATGACACGCTCCACAACTTCCTCCTGGTAACCCATGGTTCTAAAAACAGAAATATGAATTCAAACTCTGCAATAGTTTGGTGAAATACAATTGAAGTAAATAGATTGTGATGTTCACCTAAAGAAATTGACCAAGCACCGCAGGTTGGTTTCCGGGCTGACCGCTTCATTGTCATCTGCGATACCCTCACCCGGGTCCAGCATTACGGTGCCAGCGACAGTGTTTGCTTTAGCTGATGAAGAGGAGTACAGTGTCGATGAAGCAGACGGCGTTTTGGATCGACCGCTACTACTGCCACTGTGGTATTCTCTGTCCCGGTGTCGCTCTCTGTCCCTTGACCTCTCAGGAGACTCGTCTCTTCGCTCCAGAGAGTACTGTCTCTTTGTGTCCCGAGGTTCGCTCTCAGAAAAGCGCCGCTTGTGCGAAGGCCTGGTGCCATTCAGCAGGACGGCTTCAGGACCCAAACCAATGCCGCCTCCTGCTGTCGCGGCTGTCGCTAATACCGCTTTTGCCGCACCCTCTCCAAAAGTCTTTGTTCCTCTGTCCTCGAAGCTGGTGTCGAGGATGCGGATGGAGAGCTCCGTCACGGGGGTGCTACTCTGTGAGCGGTCTTGGTCGATCTCCGCAATACTCGGATGAAGGTTCTGGTTCAGATGAGCCTGAGAGACACAACACAATCAGTACATTTGAAGACAAGGATTGTTATGGCCTTGGTGTCAAAAACCCTATAAAAACACAAACCAGAGAGTGTGTATTTGAGCTGGTAGGACTGTGAGCCAATCCTAATAACTCTTCTTTCAGGGCACTGGGCAGCAGAAGAAGCTCCATGGTGTACTTATCATCTCTTTCTTCAACAAAGGACTTGAACGCCCGTTTCACCCCTTGCTCTCGGTCACTGAGTAGACTTCGTTTCTCCTGTAATGACGGACAAAGAGGCAGACTTTTAGACATTGACGCAAAGCAAACTCGTCAGCCTTCCAAGACGGTCAAGTTCATTTGATTACATTTTTATTCAGTTCAAAGCCAGAAATAGTGTTTTAAAAGGGGAGCTACGATGATTTTAATCTGCAGTACAGGCCAAAAGTTTGGGCACACTTTCTCCTCATTCAATGCGTTTTCTTTATTTTCATGACTATTTACATTGTAGATTGCCACTGAAGGCATCAAAACTATGAATGAACATGTGGAGTTGTGTACTTAACAAAAAAAAGGTGAAATAACTGAAAACATGTTTTAGATTCTAGTTTCTTCAAAATAGCCACCCTTTGCTCTGATTACTGCTTTGCACACTCTTGGCATTCTCTCGATGAGCTTCAAGCACACCTGTGAAGTGTGAACCATTTCAGGTGACTACCTCTCGAGAGAATGCCAAGAGTGTGCAAAGCAGTAATCAGAGCAAAGGGTGGCTATTTTGAAGAAACTGGAATATAAAACATGTTTTCAGCTATTTCACCTTTTTTTGTTAAGTACATACCTCCACATGTGTTCATTCATAGTTTTGATGCCTTCAGTGACAATCTACTAGTCATGAAAATAAAGAAAACACATTGAATGAGAAGATGTGTCCAAACTTTTGGCCTGTGCTGCATATGTTGAAGTCGTCACCGCAATTTTTTTCCTAGACACTTGTATATACACAACTCATTTTTGTGTATATATCTGCTGTCCATCACTAATTCTTTAATACACGGTGCCAACCAAACTGCAATTCAAGCTCTGCCTTCTCTCTCCGAGTCGAAACTCTAGTCTTCTGTTCCTAGCCCATAACACCCCATTTACTTTACATTGATTTGTAGCACGTATAGGTTACACACTGTTGAAAATAAACTTCATAAACATTATGTAGATTCACCTGTTCACAATATAAGGTACACCTGCACACTAGTCGATCGATTCAGGCGCTGCATAAAATAAGCTGTTCTTAGCAGCATTTATGTCACTGCATGTTGCACGTCGATGTTATGTAATTTTAGGGATTACTATATTACCTAAATTGTTTACTTTTTTAAATAGGATTAATATTGGCCTGTGGTTTGCTGGATGGTTAAGAGAACGGGTGATGAAATGCGGTAGCTGTGGTAGGGAGTAAAGCTCATTCAATTCAAACTAACTCTTAATGGCGTGCATGACTGAGGGACTTTTGAGGAGGAAATATTGTTGTGTAAAAAACTTTAGAGTCAGGTTGCTTCCTTCATAAGAGTCCTCCTTGACTGACCCAATTAGGAACTGGTACCAAAAGATACTGACATTCGGTATACATCTACATGCCTATATAGCATGTATCTTACTGACATGGTCATTTCTACCTCTACTTGGTCACATAAAAATTCTCATCTGCACACAAACAAGCACAGAGCAGTGATTAAATGATGTGTTAATTCTGACTGGTGAATTTGTACTCTTTCAAGTGCTTTCTAACATGAAAGTTTGTGAAATATTACAAAACCCGTTTCCATATGAGTTGGGAAATTGTGTTAGATGTAAATATAAACGGAATACAATGATTTGCAAATCCTTTTCAACCCATATTCAATTGAATGCACTACAAAGACAAGATATTTGATGTTCAAACTCATAAAGTTTTGCTTTTTTTGCAAATAATAATTAACTTAGCATTTCATGGCTGCAACACGTGCCAAAGTAGTTGGGAAAGGGCATGTTCACCACTGTGTTACATGGCCTTTCCTTTTAACAACACTCAGTAAACGTTTGGTAACTGAGGAGACACATTTTTTAAGCTTCTCAGGTGGAATTCTTTCCCATTCTTGCTTGATGTACAGCTTAAGTTGTTCAACAGTCCGGGGGTCTCCGTTGTGCTATTTTAGGCTTCATAATGCACCACACATTTTCAATGGGAGACAGATCTGGACTACAGGCAGGCCAGTCTAGTACCCGCACTCTTTTACTATGAAGCCACGTTGATGTAACACGTGGCTTGGCATTGTCTTGCTGAAATAAGCAGGGGCGTCCATAATAACGTTGCTTGGATGGCAACATATGTTGCTCCAAAACCTGTATGTACCTTTCAGCATTAATGGCGCCTTCACAGATGTGTAAGTTACACATGTCTTGGGCACTAATACACCCCCATACCATCACACATGCTGGCCTTTCAACTTTGCGCCTATAACAATCCGGATGGTTCTTTTCCTCTTTGGTCCGGAGGACACGACGTCCACAGTTTCCAAAAATAATTTGAAATGTGGACTCGTCAGACCACAGAACACTTTTCCACTTTGTATCAGTCCATCTTAGATGAGCTCAGGCCCAGCGAAGCCGACTGGCGTCTCTGGGTGTTGTTGATAAACGGTTTTCGCCTTGCATAGGATAGTTTTAACGTGCACTTACAGATGTAGTGACCAACTGTAGTTACTGACAGTGGCTTTCTGAAGTGTTCCTGAGCCCATGTTGTGATATCCTTTACACACTGATGTCGCTTGTTGATGCAGTACAGCCTGAGGGATCGAAGGTCACGGGCTTAGCTGCTTACGTGCAGGGATTTCTCCAGATTCTCTGAACCCTTTGATGATATTACGGAGCGTAGATGGTGAAATCCCTAAATTCCTTGCAATAGCTGGTTGAGAAAGGTTTTTCTTACACTGTTCAACAATTTGCTCATGCATTTGTTGACAAAGTGGTGACTCTCGCCCCATCCTTGTTTGTGAATGACTGAGCATTTCATGGAATCTACTTTTATGCCCAATCATGGCACCCACCTGTTCCCAATTTGCCTGTTCACCTGTGGGATGTTCCAAATAAGTGTTTCATGAGCATTCCTCAACTTTATCAGTATTTTTTTCCACCTTTCCCAACTTCTTTGTCACATGTTCTATGTTCTTCTAAAGTTAATGATTATTTGCAAAAAAAAATGTTTATCAGTTTGAACATCAAATATGTTGTCTTTGTAGCATATTCACCTGAATATGGCTTGAAAATGATTTGCAAATCATTGTATTCCGTTTACATCTAACACAATTTCCCAACCCATATGGAAACGGGGTTTGTACTATGAAGGAGTGATTGCAATCCAGTCTGCTGTGTGTGTTCACCCCTACACACCAACTCAGCGGTTGAGTTACAGGAAACACTTCAGCGTCTTGGAGGTATTCACTCTGTTACAGCAAAGCCTACACCAAACAATTATCATTTTTTAAAGATAAACACACCTGGAAAAGTGCAACAAACTGCTGAACTCTGCTCTGCGCCATGACTACAGGCTCAGCGCGGCCCACCAACCGCAGGCGTCCCGGCTCAGTGACCAAAACCTCTGCACTTGTGTCCCGCATGAGTCTGTCTAAAAAGAGGCCCCGGGCTCCAGCAAAGATACAGTGCATGTCCACCGGGTACCGCTCTTCTTTCTTCAGTTCTGGGTCACACAGTCCCCGGACGTACTCCTATGCAACATTAAGAAAAACAGAGGAAAGTGGCATCAAATTAATGCAAAGA
Source organism: Entelurus aequoreus (assembly GCF_033978785.1). Classification (NCBI taxonomy): domain Eukaryota; kingdom Metazoa; phylum Chordata; class Actinopteri; order Syngnathiformes; family Syngnathidae; genus Entelurus; species Entelurus aequoreus. The sequence continues at coordinate 5,063,321 of NC_084754.1, read as the reverse complement.
AGGCACCATAAAGAACAGTGGAGGAGGGAGATTTCTACTGTTCACCAAATACATTCTTAACCCTTGTGTAATGTTCATATTGTTGTTACTCAGCATACTGAACAGATGTTGATTGGGATAAGGTTTATTGGGATCTGTTCAGTATTTTAACATAAAAGTGTTTGATTGTGAGGCATTAAAAGCCACAAAATGCAACGGCTCCATCAGACCCACAAACGCTGGCTGAGTAACAACAATATGAACGTTGCATGGAAAATGTCTCTGCCAGTTTCTGCATCCCACAGGGATTCTTCTTTTGTGTTTCTGCACCTGCGGTTCCCACACAAGGTTGCAACATTGTTTGTCAACACTGTCTGCTCTCATTTTCTCGCACATTTGACCCTCTGATGTTCTGTGTACCTACACTCTGTCCTCCTCTGGTCTAGGCCTGCTGTGTGTGTGTGTGTGTGTGTGTGTGTGTGGTACACAGAACATCAATTTCAGTGGACCTGGACATCTTATATGTAATAGAAATGTGTAGGGGGGGTGTATGGTGTGTGGTCATTAAATATGTATTCCGATATATGTTCTTCACAGAAAATGAGCCAAAGTCAGTGAGTCTCAGTTTGAAAAATGTATTAATTGTGTAATTTTTCTTTTAATAAAAAATGAAAACGGGTCCAACAGACCCGAACACCACACAATATGAAGAATATGGAGTATATTTCCCCCCCCCCTCATACAATAATTTATTTGTGGTGGTCCACACAAACAAATTGACTTTTCATGAATTTTTTTTTACTGTTTTTTTGGCAGATGGGACATTCCTATGTCAATTCGACAATTACACCACCCCCCGCAATCCACTGCCACCACTAATGATTTATGCAGCCGATTCAAATCGTCCATTAGTGAAATCAGCCGATACTAATACCTTTCACATGTATTAACTGTACATTTCAGTATATTTGTGGTGAGTGCTACTGACAGTTAACGACCTAATATTTATACTAGTTTATTTTTATATTTTTATTTCATACAATTGTTTGATGACAATTAAGTCCATAGTACACAATACCTAATCAAAAGTAAAAATTACTATCTCTTACTCATTTACATCCTTCGGTTGTTGCCCCCAATGTCCTCCCATGTCCAGGGAATTATTTCCTGAATTTGTAAAATAAAAAGCAAGACTTCCTGAAGCACTTTATTTCCTGTGTTGTTTCAAGCTAGCTTAGCGATTAGCATTGATAATGATACTTAAGATGTTAAGAAATGTAGCTTATGTGCCACAAAGGAAGGTGATTATAAGAACTAAGCTGGTAAACCGCCTGTCAGTCGAGTGACCAAAAGTCACTTAAGTATCAGCCAGAGGTGATTGGCTTTAAATGTCATTAAAGACAGGGGCTGATCACGTACCTTTTCACAAAAAATTGTCCAATGCTGATTAGTGACCGATCAATCGGCACATCCCTAGCCACCACAGATAGTAAGTACAAAACCCAAAACCAGTGAAGTTGGCATGTTGTGTAAAACGTAAATAAAAACCTAATACAATGATTTGAAAATCATTTTCAAAATATATTCAATTGAATAGACTGTAAAGGGAAAATACTTAAAGGCCTACTGAAATTATTTTTTTTTATTTAAACGGGAATAGCAGATCCATTCTATGTGTCATACTTGATCATTTCGCGATATTGCCATATTTTTGCTGAAAGGATTTAGTAGAGAAAATCGACGATAAAGTTCGCAACTTTTGGTCTCTGATAAAAAAAAGCCTTGCCTGTAGCGGAAGTAGCGTGACATCACAGGAGCTAGTATTCCTCACAATTCCCCATTGTTTACAATGGAGCGAGAGAGATTCGGACCGAGAAAGTGGTGATTACCCCATTAATTTGAGCGAGGATGAAAGATTCGTAGATGAGGAACGTTACAGTGAAGGACTTGAGAGGCAGTGATGGACGTATCTTTTTTCGCTCTGACCGTAACTTAGGTACAAGCTGGCTCATTGGATTCCACACTCTCCTTTTTCTATTTTGGATCACGGATTTGTATTTTAAACCACCTGGGATACTATATCCTCTTGAAAATGAGAGTCGAGAATGCGAAATGGACATTCAGTGCCTTTTATCTCCACGACAATACATCGGTGAAATGCTTTAGCTACGAGCTAACGTGATAGCATCTTGCTTTAACTGCATATAGAAACAAAAAAAATAAACCCCTGACTGGAAGGATAGATAGAAAATCAACAATACTATTAAACCGTGGACATGTAAATACACGGTTAATGCTTTCCAGGCTGGCGAAGCTTAACAATGCTGTGCTAAGGACGCCATTGAAGCTAACTTAGCAACCGGACCGCACAGAGCTATGCTAAAAACATTAGCTCTCCACCTACGCCAGCCAGCCCTCATTTGCTCATCAACACCCGTGCTCACCTGCGTTCCAGCGATCGGCAGAAGGACGAAGGACTTCACCCGATGCGTTTGGCGGCCCGGAGACGTAGGAAGTCAAGGTGAGGTCGGCGGCTAGCGCGGCTAGCGCTCCAACAAAGTCCTCCTGGTTGTGTTGCTGTAGTCCGCTGCTAATACACCGATCCCACCTACAACTGTCTTCTTTGCAGCCTTCATTGTTCATTAAACAAATTGCAAAAGATGTCCAGAATACTGTGGAATTATGAAATGAAAACAGAGCTTTTTGTATAGGATTCTACGGGGTACCATAACTTCCGTTAAACTGACTTCGTCACGCGCATACGTCATCATACCGCGACGTTTCAGCCGGATATTTCCCGGGAAATTTTAAACGTCACTTTATAAGTTAACCCGGCCGTATTGGCATGTGTTGCAATGTTAAGATTTCATCATTGATATATAAACTATCAGACTGCGTGGTCGGTAGTAGTGGCTTTCAGTAGGCCTTTAATGTTCGAACTCAGAAACCTCTTTTTTTTTTGCAAATAATCATTAACTTAGAATTTAATGGGAGCATCACATCGCAAAAAAGTTGGCACAGGGGCATTTTTACCACTGTTACATGGCCTTTCCTTTAAACAACACTCAGTAAACGTTTGGTAACTGAGAAGACCGATTTTTCAAGCTTTTAGATGGAATTCTTTCCCATTCTTGCTTGATGTACAGCTTAAGTTGTTCAACAGTCCGGGGTCTCCGTTGTTGTAATTGACGCTTCATAACGCGCCACACATTTTCAATGGGAAACAGGTCTGGACTACAGGCAGGCCAGTCTAGTACCCTAACTCTTTTACTATGAAGCCATGCTGTTGTAGCACATGGCTTGGCATTGTCTTGCTGAAATAAGCAGGGGCGTCCATGAAAAAGACGTTGCTTGGATGGCAACATATGTTGCTCCAAAACCTGTATGTACCTTTCAGCATTAATGGTGCCTTCACAGATGTGTAAGTTACCCATGCCTTGGGCACCAATACACCCCCATACCATCACAGATGCTGGCTTTTCAACTTTCTCAGTCTTTTTTGCCAATATTGCCAGCTTTTTTGAAACATGTAGCGGGCATAAAAGTCCAAATGAGGTAATATTTCCAAAATATAACAAAGGTTTACCAGTTCGAACGTTAAGTATCTTGTCTTTGCAGTCTATTCAATTGAATATAATTTGAATAAGATTTGTAGATCATTGTATTCTGTTTTTATTTACGATTTACACAACGTGCCAACTTCACTAGTTTTGTAGAAGCACTGAATACTGCTACTTTCACAGCTAACGGGGTACACAAGGGTCAGCTTAAGGGTTTAATTCAGTCATTTCCATAAAATGAAAAGAATCAGATTAATTGGCCACGTGTGTTTATTAACACACAAGGAATTTGACCTGGTGCTGTGCTGACTTGACACGCCTCACACACTCATTCAGGGAATCTCCTGGCTCTGGAAATGTTTGATGAATCAGCAGCTGGTTAATCAGGTACCTTGATGCAGGTTTCTCGTGTCACATGTCTGTATTGCAAGGGTGGTTAAATTGGTGCACCCACAAAAGCGCATGTAGTGCTGAGGATTTGAAATGACTCAACCATGACTCAGCAGGACAGAAAGAAAGGTTTCAGTCTAAAAGAGGCGCTGATGTCACATTTTCGGGCGTGTCTGTCACAATAAAGGAGGTAAACTAATATGAGTGATAAGTGCTTAAACTAATACATTTAGCGCCAGTGGATTTGTAACTGCTTGAATATTTTTGTTTTAAGTCAAAGTAGGGTTGCACGGTATACTGGTACCAATAAAAGTACCGTGGTACTCATGAATTAAAAAAGGTCCTACACTGCCTTTGAAAAATACTGGTACTTTTTGTTCATGCGCCTGAGTCAACACACGAGGTAGAATGGACGTGTTTTGGCTTTAAAACTAACGATAAAGGTGGAGCTATAAACACTGGAGCTTTCAAGCAGCAGATAGTTTCCTCTCCTCCCCAGATTAGTGCCTCGGAGGTCTAAAGCATACTTGTCAACCCTCCCGTTTTTAGCGGGAGAATCCCGGTATTCAGCGCCTCTCCCGACAACCTCCCGGCAGAGATTTTCTCCCGACAAACTCCCGGTATTCAGCCGGAGCTGGAGGCCACGCCCCCTCCAGCTCAATGCGGACCTGAGACTGAGTGGGGACAGCCTGTTCTCACGTCCGCTTTCCCACAATATAAACAGCTTGCCTGCCCAATGACGTCACAACATCTAGGGCTTTTAGAGAGTAGAGTGCACAACTGCGCACACAACAAGGAGACGAAGAAAATTACAGACATGGCGACGTCGTCGACAAGCAAGATGAAGGAATACGCTTGCAAGTTCCAAAACGAATGGAAACACGAATTTCAGTTCATCCAGGACAGTTCGAAGGGGAAGGTGTATGTTGCCTGTAATAATATGTAGAACAGACTTCTCCATTGAACACGGTGGCCGAAATAATATACTCATCATGAACGGAGAAGTTAAACAGGACAATACTGCCATCTAATAGATAGCCACCAGAACACTGAAATTCAAGTATTTCTTTTATGTAAATAAAATAAATATATATATAACAATATATATATATAACTAGAATTCACTAAAAGTCAAGTATTTCATACATATATATATAAATATATATGAAATATATGAAATACTCGAGTTGGTGAATTCTAGCTGTAAATAACCACGCCCCCCGCCCCCAAACACCCCCCACCTCCCGATATTGGAGGTCTCAAGGTTGGCAAGTAGGGTCTAAAGATAATTCCTGCGACGTCATTCCGGATTTGTGCCATGCACTATCAAGTGTGTGCCTTTGCAAATCATGTCCAACCAACTGGGTTTACCACAGATGGACTTCAATTAAGCTGTGGGAACATCTCAAGGATGAGCAGTTAAAATAGGAAGCACCTGATCTCACTTTTGAGCTTCATGGCAAGGCTGTGAATACTTATGTACATGTGATGGCTTAGTTTTTTATTTTTAACAAATGTGCAAAAAAATTCAACAAAAAAAAAAAAAGCCATTTCACGTTGTTATTATGAGGTATTGGGATTATCATTTTGAGCAGTGGTCCCCAACCACCGGACCGATTGGTACCGGGCCGCACAAGAAATTAAAAAAATTAAAAATTAAATTTTTTATTAAATCAACATAAAAAACACAATATATACTTTATATATCAACATAGATCAATACAGTCTGCAGGGATAGTCCGTAAGCACACATGATTGTATTTCTTTATGGAAAAAAAAAAAAAGAAAAAAAAACCCACCCCCCACCCCCGGTCCGTGGTACAAATTTTCAAGCGTTGACCGGTCCGCAGCTACAAAAAGGTTGGGGACCACTGATTTTGAGGACAGATATGAATTTATTCTGTTTTGCAATAAGGCTGTAACATAACAAAATGAGGATTAAGTGAAGCGCTGTGAATACTTTCCGGATGCACTGTCCATTTTTTATTGCATTTTATTATTTTTATTACTATTGGTCTGTGTAAAAGGTGTTAGTGTGCATTCATTGGTGCACTATAGAGCTGCACGGTTGTGGGAAGAAAATGTGAATAACAATTTTCTTGCTAAGAATTGATTTTTTTACATTTTTTTTATTGCTAGTATCATTATTACCCTCTTGCCCTGATGTTGGATCTGAGCCGAGGATGTCGTCGTGGCTTGTGCAGCCCTTTGAGACACTCGTGATTTAGGGCTATATAAGTAAACTTTGATTGCAATCAAAGAACAATTTTGTCATTAAATAAGATAGTAAACATACTAGACAACCTATTTTTCAGTTGTAAGTAAGCAACTGGGTTACAAGGGCCCATAATTTGGCTGCTGATGTATGCAGTAACATATTGTGTCATTTCCCATTCTATTATCTTGTCAAAATTATGAGGGGCAAGTGGTCGAAAATTGGACTGTTAATCTACTTGTACATTTAATGTTAATATCTGCTTACTTTCTGTTTTAACATGTTCTATCTACACTTTTTTTTTTTTTTTAAATTTAATAATCAACTCTTCTTCTGTTGTTTGGATACTTTACATAAGTTTTGGGTAATATGACAAATGTTGGTATCAATCTAATACCAGGTAGTTACAGGGTCATACATTGGTCATAATTAAAGTTCCTCTGTGTCCAGGGACATATTTACTGACTTTATAAACAAAACAAAAAGACAAAAGATTTTCTGATAATGGAAAAATATCGATGTAATCATAGTATCAACTATATACTTGGGTATCGATGTGTGTGTAGATCCACCCATGGATTCTACTGGTATGTAGTGAAGCATGTTTAGCTAGTCCTTGTCCTGAAGGGATGATACTTGTAAGAAACTCACTTTATTTGTCGTCATGGAGGAGAGGATTAGTCATTTAGAAGTAGCTAAAACACTGCCGACTGCGGATGGACGTTAACCGCGAGCTAGCTAGCCATGTTTTAAAGCACCTCTTGTAGAGTGGCGCTTCAGTGTTTATAGCTTCACCTTTATTGTTGGGTTTTAAGGCGAAGTTGGTAGAGTGGCCGTGCCAGCAATCGGAGGGTTGCTGGTTACTGGGGTTCAATCCCCACCATCTACCATCCTAGTCACGTCCGTTGTGTCCTTGGGCAAGACACTTCACCCTTGCTCCTGATGGCTGCTGGTTAGCGCCTTGCATGGCAGCTCCCGCCATCAGTGTGTGAATGTGTGTGTGAATGGGTGAATGTGGAAATACTGTCAAAGCGCTTTGAGTACCTTGAAGGTAGAAAAGCGCTATACAAGTATAACCCATTTATTTATAATTTATTATCATTTAATGCCAGCAAGTCAGCTTTTGCTGCTTTTTTCAGCCTTCTGATTGGACACAATGTGCATGACAGCAAGTGCATGCTTTTGTGTGTAGACATAGACCAGACCTGGGCAAAATACGGCCCGCGGGCGACATGCGGCCCATTAGGATTTCAACTGTAGCGGCCATTATGAAGTGCAGTGCTGTTTTTAAATGACAGCAAGTCTTGAACTATAGAAAGTACTTCAGTGGTTGAAATCTGCGCTTTTCGGTGTTGTACCAGTTATTACGGTAATCTACGTCAACACAGCTCAGACCAGGAACAAAGCAGAGTGGGCGGGTTTGTTTTCAGAGCAGCCAGCCCCAAACACGTGTCAGAAACAGATTTCGGCATAAAACTGATCATATATCATATTGTTAGTGTTTATTACATGTTGCATTCATATTGTGTTTTGCTTGATTGTAAAAGATGTCTATCGAGGAGCTGGTCTGAGAAGTAAGAGAGGAGCAATGTTCATATGTTGTTAATATTCAGTGTTTTATTGTTCATAGTTAATATTGTGAATCCCACTTTCTTTATTTTCATGTACATTTTGGGTGTCCCATTCAGTAAAAAACTGTAAAATTCCCTTACGATTTTTTAGAGGTCGTCTGTCATAATCAAACATTGTGACTTTTGGTATTAGTGTTCCTGGAAAAAAAGGGACCCAAACACACATACTGTACAGCATATTTTTTACAGGATATATAATTTATACACACATACACATTGGCCCCCCCAGACACATTTTTCCTCTCCATGTTGCCCCCTCCGAGTCAAAATATTTGCCCAGCTCTGACACAGACAGTTATGAAACTACACTTGTGTGGATGGAGATCATTTTAACCCCAAATATGTGTTTTTAAAACGCTGTGTTCGTGTGGACATGGCCTGAAGTGTCTTCAAAGTGTGCAGTTTTTGTTGAACTAAAATAGGGACTTTTGTCAAGGTGAGAACCAATTAGCCATGTTTACATTGTTTCTTATGGTGTACTCTTTGTAAATCGAGGTTCCACTGTATAGTGACACATCAGACATACATTATAATGACGTTTACATTGTCTTTAAAATCAGCGCACACTTACAGTGCATCCGGAGAGTATTCACGGTGCTTCAGTTGTTCCACATTTTATTATGTTGCATCCTTATTTTAAAATGGAATACATTTATTTTTGTCCTCAATATTCTACACAAAATACCCCACAGTGACAAAAATAAAAACATTTTTTTGAGCTTTTTGAAATTGATAAAAAAAAAAAAAAAACAACAAAGAAATCACATGTATTCACAGCACCTTTGGCAGCAATTACAGCCTCAAGTCTTTTTGAATATGATACCACAAGCTTGACACCTTTCTTTGGGCAGTTTCGACCTATTCAACTGGCGGCCCGCTAAAGCTTTTTAATTTGGCCTGCCAAACAATACCCAAATAGGCTTGGTGAAACCATTCAAAACAGGGTTGCTCATGTATGCAGTACTCCCGCCACCCCGCAGGGTGCAACAGCGAAGCATATTTGTCACAATGAAGCGGTAGTGGAGTGAGTAGAAGAAAATGGCGCTATCGACCCTAAAAAATATTTTTTTTAATAGCCAAAATCAGACTTTTCATGGCGACTGGACAACAAAGTATGATTGTATTGAAATCCTGACTTTGATGTATTTTGTATTCATGGTCGTGTTGTTTTTGTTTAACACTGGTGATCAAAACTGTTTAAATACATGTAGCGCTGAATTTGACCAGCGGAGGGCGATAAAGCTACACCTTAGGTTTAATTTAGTTAAACAACATGTGTGCAATGTTTGCTGTAGGTTTAATTTTGTTAAACCACATGTGTGCAATGTTTGCTGTGTATTAACACTAAACCTATTTTACTCATGTAAAATACACAATGTAAGTTATACTTTTGTAACAATTATATATTCAGTCTTACAAACTTAAATAAAAGATTTATAAATGTATAAAACTTGAGAAAAAAATTCAAAATAAGGAACATCAATTATCAACAAAAGCTTGTTTCTTCGTACTGTTAACTATTCGTCCAGCTGCACACGCTGGAAACGAGTAGCGAGGGTAAAATGTATTGACAGTGCAGTGTGAAAGCTGATGTGTTTGCTTTGTAAATAAGTAAACGCAGTCTCAAAGGAATATAACCTGCGGAGGCACTTTCTAAAGAAGCATCTACATTTTGATGTCCAGCCCCTGAGACCTTGGGCTCTTGAAACTGTGGCCCTCTTCATTATGTAGTTGAATAGCCTTGGCTTAGGTTCTCCTGCTGAAAGATGAACCATCGCCTAGCCCAGTCTGAGTTCAAGAGCGGCCTGGAGCAGGTTTTCATCCAGAATGTCTCTGTATGTTGCTGCATTCATCTTTCTCTCTATCCTGACTAATCTCCCAGTTTCTGCTGCTGAAAAACCTCCCCAAAGCATGATGCTGCCACCACCATGCTTCAGTGTAGGGATGGTATTGGCCTGGGGATGAGAGGTGCCTGGTTTCCTCCAAACATGATGCCTGGCATTCACGTCAAAAAGTTCAATCTACGTCTCATCAGACCACATCATTTTGTTTCTCATGGTCAGAGTTTTTCAGGGTCATTTTGGCGAACTTGTACAAAGGAATGGCTTCCATCTGGCCTCACTATCATACAGGCATGATTGATGGTTGTCCTTCTGTAAGGTTGTCCTCTCTCCCCAGAGGAATGATGTAGCTCTGACAGAGTACATATGTTTCCATGCACTACATTATTTTGATTTGTCAAATAGTTTGTTTTTTTGTATTTTCACATCTACTATTGGTCATACGCTGTGTTCCTCTCGAACACTGAGGTGCTTATTTCCTTTTAGCACAGATTAATGTATTGTTCTTACGCATTCAATGGCTATGCTGATGTTAAATAGAAAGCAACATCAAAATAATTATCTCAGATTGCGGCATGAACATGAAACTACAACCAAAATTTCTCGGAGCGGACATAGGGTCCGAAGCAAAGAAAAACTGGCGGTAGTAAGTTGGTTTGAAGGAATTTTGAGACTAAGGAATCATGTAAAGTTTTTATTTTTAGTAAATTTGCATTGTTATTATCGGGTATTGTGTGTAGAATTTTGAGGACAAATTGTATTTATTCCATTTTGGAATACTGTTACATAACAAAATGTGGAAATAGTGAAGCGCTATGAATAATTCCCGAAGACACTATTACACTTTTTAATGATTTTTTTGTAGTAGTGTTTTTAACATTTTCCGTGGTTAGTTGACAAGCGGTAGAAAGTGGATGGATGGATAGTTAAAAAAAATAGCAGTGGGCTGCAAATGGCCTCTGGGACGCACGTTGGGCACCCCTGGCTTACAGCCACTGTATAGGTTTATGGCTTAGTTCGAACATGCATACAATTACAACATGAAACATCACCATTTCCAGTTTCTCTTTTCAGCATGTTCGAAAAGGAGGAGGAAGAAGCAGATCTTATTTGAAATCCTACCTACTTCATCCATTCCATATTTTAATTTCACATAGGGATTTACTAAAGGTTTTGAGGTGTTGCACGTGCATACAAATGCTTTAGGGTACATTTTTCTCTGAGGTTATATTTCTTCTCTTTTTGGAGAAGAATTGTTGTACGTTCTTAGCAGGCTAATAGTTTGCTTTGTGCGTAACTTTAGCAGTTTGCAAATTCAATATATTGTGGAATTTCAATATTTTTGATTCAATAAATAAAGGTTTTGAATGTTCTCTAAATCCAACATTGTGTATTATTCTAACTAATCTTTTGTGTAACACGGTTAGTGAATGATGGCAACACTAGCGAACAGTAGAGAATATGAAGTGATTTTTTTGGTCCAACACATATTTTTAGCTTTATTCATTATTCATCAGTTCAAGCTCATAAACTTAGATTGGTCCGATCTAGTCTAGCGACTGCTGCCAGAACCCCAGATGTTTTTGTTTTTGTTTTTTTTGTCAGTGGACAAAAAATGAAGTTCACACGTGAGTTTGTCAAAGACAGCAAGTTGCCTTTTTTGGACCGTGGTGTCCACATTGGAGAAAAAAGGGGCCTCCATGTCGGGGTTTAACGAAAAACCCACACATACCGATCAATACCTACTTTTTGACTCACACCACCCACTGGAGCACAAACTGGGCGTTGTCAGAACCCTACAACACAGAGCTGATAATGTTCCTACCAGCCCACAGGCCAAACAGAAAGAGCACAGGCATTTAAGGGAAGCCCTCAACACATGTGGTTTCCCCAGGTGGTCGTTTGTGAAACGTGCATCTAGTTCCGGAAATAACAAGTACACAGTGGATGAGGAGGGAAATGGTGACAGATGCAAAACTATTGTCTTTCCATATGTATCAGGTCTATCCGAGAAACCTGGCATTGCTTGTAAATAACACAACATCCCAGGGTTCTGAAGGTGAACAGAATGACATATGTGCCATTTGTTTACAACTGAATGGAATGCGAATGTGGGTGATTCCGACAATTTTAGACTAGTAGTAGTCGATCCACAGCGATCCCTCTGCCACACATTACCTCAATGCTAACGAGGGGAAGTGTTGTTGGCACCACAGCGGCCACCACAGTGTATGTTTTGTTTTTATTTATTTTTTTGTAGCTGTATGTAGAAATGGCTGGTTGCATCAGCTCTGTTCTTTTAATGTCTTTAATGTCCTTTGTTTTCTTTGATGTTTGATATTTTCCTCTTACACACATGCATATATGTGCTATGGCTATTAGGTTTTTTTCCTTGGCCTCAATCTGGACCCCCTCTCCAGGGGCCCAGGCTTAGACTGAACAGGTTTGACACAGTGGCTCCGACAAGCTCCTGCCCCCCCCCAAGACATGCCAGCCGGCCCCCTGACAACTTCAGCGAACCAATCCACCCCCTCCTCACAGCCCCCCAACTCCAATGACTACCTCCCCCCACTTAACACCTCACCTTCAGCTTGACGACCCCCCCCCCCACCCCCAACCAAGTGAGACCCCCCCAGTGTGTCTGTCTGCAGAACAGGTGAATGCACAGCTACATAAGCTACAAACAGGCAAGGCCGCGCGCGGGTCCTGACAGTGTGAGCCTCAGGGTGCTCAAAGCCTGCGCCCCACAGCTGTGTGGTGTGCTTCAGCACATCTTCAACATGAGCCTTAGGCTGCAGAAAGTCCCCCCACTGTGGAAAACCTCATGCGTGGTCCCCATCCCCAAGTGCGCGCGACCCAGCACGTTGAAGGACTACAGGCCCGTGGCTCTAACCTCCCATATCATGAAGACCATGGAGAGGTTGGTCCTGGAACAACTCTGCCCGACGATCAAGCCCCACTTGGACCCACTCCAGTTCGCCTACCAGCCCCGACTGGGAGTGAAGGATGCAGTCATCTACCTGCTGAACTGAGCCCACACCCACCTAGACAAGCCTGCGAGCAGTGTGAGGGTCACGTTTTTTGACTTCTCCAGTGCGTTCGATACCATACGGCCTGGGCTACTGGGTGTGAAGTTAGAGACGATGCAGGTGGAGGCCCCCTTGGTGTCCTGTGTTGTTGATTACACTTGACTGACAGACCACAGTACGTGTGACTGCAGGACTGTGTGTCTGACAGGCTGGTCAGCAACACCGGGGCCCCGCAGGGCACAGTCCTCGCCCCCTTCCTCTTCACCATCTACACCACCGATTTCCACTATCAGTCAGAGTCCTGCCACCTTCAGAAGTTTTCTGATGACTCCGCGATAGTGGTGTTTATTGAGGATGGTGATGATGAGGAATACAGGGCACTGGTGGAGGACTTTGTCACATGGTGTGGAAAGAACCACCTCCAGCTCAATGTGACGAAGACCAAGGAGCTGGTTGTGGACCTGGGAAGGAGGAGTACTCCGGCGACCCCTGTTTCCATCAGGGGGTCGGTGTGGACATGGTTGAGGATTATAAATACCTCGGAGTACACATGGACAACAAGCTGAATGGGTCAAAACACGCTGAGGCACTCTACAAGAAGGGACAGAGCCGCCTCTACTTCCTCAGGAGGCTAGGATCCTTCAACGTCTGTATAAAGATGATGAAGATGTTCTAGGAGTCGGTGATGGCGAGCGCCTTCTTGTACGCCGTGGCCTGCTGGGGCAGGGGACTGAGAGCGAGGGACGCAAACAGGCTGGACAAGCTGGTAAAGAAGGCCAGTAACGTGGTGGGAGTGGAGCTACTCTCTGGTGGTGGTGTCAGAGAGGAGAAGTCTAGCAAAGCTCCTAGCCATTATGGACAACACCTCCCACCCACTACACTCGGACCTGGCGGAGAGAATGAGCACGTTCAGTGGAAGGCTCAGACTCCCAAACTGCAACACGGAACGACACAGGAGGTCCTTCACACCGACAGCCATCAGACTGTATAATGCATATGTTCCTTCTTGACTGCACTTAAATGTAGATTATATGTATAATATATTTATATTATTCACATGTGAATAATGTATAGTATTTATTGTCTATTGTGAGCGAACTGTGGTGCTGAATTTCCCCCAGGGATCAATAAAGTACTTCCTATTCTATTTATGAAATTGTCCAATATGATATTGAACAGTTTTTTAAAATCATTTTACAAAACTGTGACAGTAAAGAACCATGTCTATAATTTTTTAATTATTGTTTATCTCCAGTCTTATAAATCAGTACAATTTTAGCTATTTTCATTTTGTTTGAGAGTTGTGCCTGTTTGAAATGATAGATTACTGGTACACATTAAGGTCCTGAGATCTCTTCAACAACATTTTTTATCGTTTCCCTATCAATTTTATTACAATCAATTGAGGTCACGGATATGCAATCATTGACACGTTTAACTATTGCCTCTTGTGTCACATTCATGAGGAACATTGAGTTGGAATTTCTATATATGGTGTAGGGCTGCAACTAACAACTAATTTGATAATCGATTAATCTGTCGATTATTACTTCGATTAATCGATTAATAATTGGATAAAAGAGAATCTACATTTCTATCCTTTCCAGAATTTTATTGAAAAAAAAACAGCATACTGGCACCATACTTATTTTGATTATTGTTTCTCAGCTGTTTGTAAATGTTACAGTTTATAAATAAAGGTTTATTAAAAAAAATAAAATAATAATAATAATAATAATAATAAAAAAGGAGCCTCTGCGCATAGCATAGATCCAATGAATCGATGACTAAATTAATCGCCAACTATTTTTATAATCGATTTTAATCAATTAGTTGTTGCAGCCCTAATATGGTGTCATTGAAGTCCTCAACTGAAACTGGGTCGACTCCTTTCTTCCAAATTTGGTAACAATATTTCAGAAGTAATTATTGAAGTTCTTAACTACTTCCTTCATGTTTTCATTATTTACGTTTCTGTCTGAGAAGTACTGGGGGTAATCCCTCAAATCGACTAATCGTGAAGATAATCATTATTTGCAGCCCTATATCCTTATCACAGGAGGCTGCAATATGTATCATGATATACATTTTAGGCCAGGGGTGTCAAACAGGTTTTATCCGGCCCCCCGGGATGCCTTTTGCTAAGTATAAAAAAGAACCTGAAATTTTTTAATGAAAGAAACAGCTGTTCTAAATGTGTCCACTGGATGTCGCAATAGCAATTCTTTTTATCATTGTATATGATGCTACATGTGTACAAAATAAACCACATGTTAGTACATCAGTCAAGGAAAATGGTCAAACTACATAAATAACATACTGTAATTTGATTTTGATATAACTTTTTTTATCTCGTTAGATTGCACATTAATACTTATGAGTTGACTGATGAACATTATCACATAATTTATTTAGAAAATATAAATAACGACAAATAAAGATAGAATACTATTAACCGCAACATGTACCATATTTTTCGGAGTATAAGTCGCTCTGGAGTATAAGTCGCACCGGCTGAAAATGCATAATAAAGAAGGAAAAAAAACATATATAAGTCGCATTTTTTGGGGAAATTTATTTGATAAATCCCAACACCAAGAATAGACATTTGAAAGGCAATTTAAAATAAATAAAGAATAATGAACAACAGGCTGAATAAGTGTACGTTATATGAGGCATAAATAACCAACTGAGAAGGTGCCTGGTATGTTAACGTAACATATTATGGTAAGAGTCATTCAAATAACTATAACATATAGAACATGCTATACGTTTACCAAACAATCTGTCACTCCTAATCGCTAAATCCCATGAAATCTTATACGTCTAGTCTCTTACGTGAATGAGCTAAATAATATTATTTGATATTTTACGGTACTGTGTTAATAATTCCACACATAAGTCGCTCCTGAGTATAAGTCGCACCCCCGGCCAAACTATGAAAAAAACTGCGACCTACAGTCCGAAAAATACGGTAAGTGTAAAAAAAAAAACAGAAACATTATGATTTGTACAATTTCAGAATGTGCTTGTTCTATTTTTAAACAAAGAAAACAATCTGATTTGTACAATTTCAGAATGTGCTTGTTTTATTTTTAAACAAAGAAAACAATCTGAAGTTGTTTTTATTTTTAAGTTATCGTGCCATGATTTTTACCAGTTCGGCCCACTTGGGAGTAGATTTTTCTCCATGTGGCCCCTGATCTAAAATGAGTTTGACACCCCACTAGAAGCTATAACTTTCCATATGCAAGCTTAAATCTTTAACAAAGGCAATACAATAATTGACTTTGATGATTATGATCAGATAATCAAGCTCTCAATTATAAACAAAGCAAAACTATACCTCAATGAAAATGCACTCCGTACTCTATACTGCACCTTGGTACTCCCATACCTTACATACTATGTTGAAGTATGGGGGAATACTTACCACAACACAATTCATCCTCTGATCATATTACAGAAAAGAGCAGTGCGGAATCATTCACAACGTTGTATTTTTCACAACATCTGTTAATGCAATCAAAGTTGCTAAAATTTGATGATTTTGTTAAATATAATACATCAATAATCTTATATGAAGCATTTAACAAATTATTGCCGCCTAATCTACAACGTTTTTTAATAACACAAGTGCAGGCTCATAATTTGAGAGGCTTTGGATATTTCTCATTGCCGAGAGCTCAAACCACGCGTACACGTTTTCGTGTGTCTGTATGCGGAGTAAAACTACGGAACAAACTGGACTTACAACACAAGCAATGTCAAAATATTAATCGATTCAAACTATTATACAAACATCGGGTCTGGTTCAAATATAGAGATGAGGGTCTTTAATTTGACCTGCCGTTGTACTCTGTCTCAAAGTGTTAACTTGTGCTCAATGTTTCCTTACCATTATTGCTATGTTGTCTATTACCATTGTTGGTATGTTCATTCTTCCAACATTGTTGATACAAATTATTGTTGCTACCTGTGGTAATGCCACCATGATACAACATGTGTATTACAATCCTTAAACAAAGTAACAGTGAAACTCAATGTATTAATGACTGGGATTAAATAAATTATCTTCTTCCCACTTCCTTTCAGGCAAAACCGGACCATCATGCTTACATACTGTACATTACCTTTGCATTATTTGAATTTATATTACTACATGTTGTCAACCTTGTACTTTCTTTTTTTTTATGAATAAATGAAAATGAAAAAAATGACGCTCAAGAGAGAGAGGTTAGCCTGGTCAGATCCAAACACACCAACTCTGGATAACAGTTGACTTAACGAGGACACAAGATACTGAGTTATGGCACATAAAAGCATGGTTGGCGGTAAACTTTCTCAACTTAAATGAGAACAAGACGGAAATAATTTTATTTGAGTCAAACAGAATGCTCACCCCAGTGACCTGGACCCCCTGATGCCTTATTAAAAACCAAAAGTCACAAATCTTGGATTTAAGTTCGACAACGATTTAAAATTGGAGCAGTGGGTTAACTTTGTTGTACGATGTAGTTTCTATCATCTAAGACTTTTAGCAAAAATTAAATCAGTTTTATTTTTTAACGACTTTGAGCGGGTAATCCATGCTTTTATTTCATCGCGTTTGGACTACTGCAACTTCCCCTACGTTGGAATGAAGCAGGCCTCAATCGCTCGATTGGGGTTAGTCCAAAATGCTGCTGCTCGCCTTTTAACTGGCACTAAAAAACAATGAACACATTACCCCCATTTTAGCATCCCTTCACTGGCTCCCAGTTCATTTTACAATTCATTTGAAAATGTTGTTTGTTTTTAAATCTCTTAACGGATTAGTGCCACAATATACGTCATACCTTTTAAAAATGTACACCCCCCCACAAGGTCAGCTGATCAGTCTCTTCTTGTCGTCCCAAAAACCCTTTTAAAATCCAGAGGGGATCGTGCATTTTCTGCTGTGGCTCCAAAACTCTGGAACAATATCCCTAGCGTTATTCGGACGGCTCCCTCTTTAATGACTTTTAAATCACGTCTTAAAAACCTATTTTTACTCTTTGGCTTTCAAACCAGCATGAGAGTTGTGTGATTTTCTCTGGTGTATTTTATGCATTTACTCTTTTATAGTTAAATGTTTTGTATTACTGACTCTTCTAGTACGTTTGTCTTAACTTCTGTGCAGCACTTGGTGAAACATCTATTGTTTTTTTGAAATGTGCTATATGTATAAAGTGGATTGGAGTGGACACTGGCTGCTCTTGTAAGGTAAATTATACGGTAAAGAAGGTAATTTCACATGCTAGCTGCCGTTACGCATATCCACCGACAAACACCTGTTCGTGCCTCACGAGTGTTGGAGTGAAGTGAATTATATTTACATAGCGCTTTTCTCTGGTGACTCAAAGCGCTTTTACATAGTGAAACCCAACATCTAAGTTACATTTAAGCCAGTGTGGGTGGCATTCGGAGCAGGTGGGTAATGTGTCTTGCCCAAGGACACAACGGCAGTGACTAGGATGGCGGAAGTGGGAATCGAACCTGGAACCCTCAAGTTGCTGGCACGGCCACTCTACCACCCGAGCTATACCGCCCTATACCGAGTGTTGGGTCTAACGTTCACCTGCCAACACATACGTATATACATATATATACATACACATACATATACGTATACATACATATACCAAGGACTGTTTTCACTGCTGGACTCTAGAAAGAGGTTCCGCAGCAGACTAACTGCTTCTTCCCTCAGGCCGTACGAGTCTTGAACGCATCAAAATAATCCCCTCAATTCCCCCCAAAAATGGATTAACTGGCTGGAATATAAAGACAATATAACATACATCCATAAACGTGGATGCATATGCAAAAGTGCAATATATTTATCTGTACAGTAATCTATTAATTATACCTGCACCTTATTGTTTTTTTATCCTGCACTACAACGAGCTAATGCAGTGAAATTTCGTTCTTATCTGCACTGTAAAGTTCAAATTTGAATGACAATAAAAGGAAGTCTAAGTCTCCAAGTCTAATATACATACATACATATACACATACATATACGTATACATACACATACATATACGTATACATACTAGGGCTGCAACAACTAATCGATTAAAAAAATAGTTGGCGATTAATTTAGTCATCGATTCGTTGGATCTATGCTATGCGCAAAGGCTACTTTTTTAAAAAAATTTTAAATAAACCTTTATTTATAAACTGCAACATTTACAAACAGCTGAGAAACAATAATCTAAATAAGTATGGTGCCAGTATGCTGTTTTTTTTCAATAAAATACTGGAAAGGATAGAAATGTAGTTTGTCTCTTTTATCCGATTAGTAATCGATTAATAATCGACAGATTAATCAATTATCAAATTAGTTGTTAGTTGCACCCCTAATATATACATATACATACATATATATACAGGTAAAAGCCAGTAAATTAGAATATTTTGAAAAACTTGATTTATTTCAGTAATTGCATTCAAAAGGTGTAACTTGTACATTATATTTATTCATTGCACACAGACTGATGCATTCAAATGTTTATTTCAGTTAATTTTGATGATTTGAAGTGGCAACAAATGAAAATCCAAAATTCCGTGTGTCACAAAATTAGAATATTACTTAAGGCTAATACAAAAAAGGGATTTTTAGAAATGTTGGCCAACTGAAAAGTATGAAAATGAAAAATATGAGCATGTACAATACTCAATACTTGGTTGGAGCTCCTTTTGCCTCAATTACTGCGTTAATGCGGCGTGGCATGGAGTCCATGAGTTTCTGGCACTGCTCAGGTGTTATGAGAGCCCAGGTTGCTCTGATAGTGGCCTTCAACTCTTCTGCGTTTTTGGGTCTGGCATTCTGCATCTTCCTTTTCACAATACCCCACACATTTTCTATGGGGCTAAGGTCAGGGGAGTTGGCGGGCCAATTTAGAACAGAAATACCATGGTCCGTAAACCAGGCACGGGTAGATTTTGCGCTGTGTGCAGGCGCCAAGTCCTGTTGGAACTTGAAATCTCCATCTCCATAGAGCAGGTCAGCAGCAGGAAGCATGAAGTGCTCTAAAACTTGCTGGTAGACGGCTGCGTTGACCCTGGATCTCAGGAAACAGAGTGGACCGACACCAGCAGATGACATGGCACCCCAAACCATCACTGATGGTGGAAACTTTACACTAGACTTGTCCCAGAGTCTGGAGGAAGACAGGAGAGGCACAGGATCCACGTTGCCTGAAGTCTAGTGTAAAGTTTCCACCATCAGTGATGGTTTGGGGTGCCATGTCATCTGCTGGTGTCGGTCCACTCTGTTTCCTGAGATCCAGGGTCAACGCAGCCGTCTACCAGCAAGTTTTAGAGCACTTCATGCTTCCTGCTGCTGACCTGCTCTATGGAGATGGAGATTTCAAGTTCCAACAGGACTTGGCGCCTGCACACAGCGCAAAATCTACCCGTGCCTGGTTTACGGACCATGGTATTTCTGTTCTAAATTGGCCCGCCAACTCCCCTGACCTTAGCCCCATAGAAAATGTGTGGGGTATTGTGAAAAGGAAGATGCAGAATGCCAGACCCAAAAACGCAGAAGAGTTGAAGGCCACTATCAGAGCAACCTGGGCTCTCATAACACCTGAGCAGTGCCAGAAACTCATCGACTCCATGCCACGCCGCATTAACGCAGTAATTGAGGCAAAAGGAGCTCCAACCAAGTATTGAGTATTGTACATGCTCATATTTTTCATTTTTAATACTTTTCAGTTGGCCAACATTTCTAAAAATCCCTTTTTTGTATTAGCCTTAAGTAATATTCTAATTTTGTGACACACGGAATTTTGGATTTTCATTTGTTGCCACTTCAAATCATCAAAATTAACTGAAATAAACATTTGAATGCATCAGTCTGTGTGCAATGAATAAATATAATGTACAAGTTACACCTTTTGAATGCAATTACTGAAATAAATCAAGTTTTTCAAAATATTCTAATTTACTGGCTTTTACCTGTATATACATGTATACATACATATACGTGTATATATATACATACATATACTTCCACATACATATACATTCACATACATACACATATACACATACATACATATACATACATATACATACACATACAAATACATACATACACTTCCACATACATACACATACGTATAGATACATATACATACGTGTATATATATACATGCGTGGCGAAGTTGGTAGAGTGGCCGTGCCAGCAATCGGAGGGTTGCTGGTTACTGGGGTTCAATTCCCACCTTCTACCATCGTAGTCATGTCTGTTGTGTCCTTGGGCAAGACACTTCACCCTTGCTCCTGATGGCTGCTGGTTAGCGCCTTGCATGGCAGCTCCCGCCATCAGTGTGTGAATGTGTGTGTGAATGGGTGAATGTGGAAATACTGCCAAAGCGCTTTGAGTACCTTGAAGGTAGAAAAGCGCTATACAAGTATAACCCATTTATCATTTATATACATATACTTCCACATACATATACATTCACATACATACACATATACGCATACATACATACATATATGTATACAAACACATGCATACACTTCCACATACATACACATACGTATAGATACATATACGTATACATACATATACGTATACATATACAAATATACATATATTTCCACATACATATACATTCACATGTACATACACATATACGTATACATACATATACGTACACATATACATATACGTATACATACATACACTTCCACATACGTATAGATACATATACACATATACGTATACATACATATATATAAATATACGTATACATACATACATATACATACACTTCCACATACATTCACATACGTATAGATACATATACGCATACATGTGTATACATATACATACATATACGTACACTACCATTCAAAAGTTTGGGGTCACCCAAACAATTTTGTGGAATAACCTTCATTTCTAAGAACAAGAATAGACTGTCGCGTTTCAGATGAAAGTTCTCTTTTTCTGGCCATTGTGAGCGTTTAATTGACCCCACAAATGTGATGCTCCAGAAACTCAATTGGCTCAAAGGAAGGTCAGTTTTGTAGCTTCTGTAACGAGCTAAACTGTTTTCAGATGTGTGAACATGATTGCACAAGGGTTTTCTAATCATCAATTAGCCTTCTGAGCCAACGAGCAAACACATTGTACCATTAGAACACTGGAGTGATAGTTGCTGGAAATGGGCCTCTATACACCTATGTAGATATTGCACCAAAAACCAGACATTTGCAGCTAGAATAGTCATTTACCACATTAGCAATTTATAGAGTGTATTTCTTTAAAGTTAAGACTAGTTTAAAGTTATCTTCATTGAAAAGTACAGTGCTTTTCCTTCAAAAATAAGGACATTTCAATGTGACCCCAAACTTTTGAACGGTAGTGTACATACACATACATAAACTTCCACATACATACACATACGTATAGATACATATACACATATACGTATACATACATATACATATACAAATATACTTATATTTCCACATACATATACATTCACATGTACATACATATACGTATACATATATATACATACACTTCCACATACATACACATACGTATAGATACATATACGTATATATACATATACGTATACATATACAAATATACTTATATTTCCACATACATATACATTCACATGTACATACATATACGTATACATATATATACATACACTTCCACATACATACACATACGTATAGATACATATACACATATACGTATACATACATATACGTATACATATACAAATATACTTATATTTCCACATACATATACATTCAGATGTACATACATATACGTATACATATATATACATACACATACATACACTTCCACATACATACACATACGTATAGATACATATACACATATACGTATACATACATATATATAAATATACGTATACATACATACATATACATACACTTCCACATACATTCACAAACGTATAGATACATATACACATATACGTATACATACATATATATAAATATACGTATACATACATACATATACATACACTTCCACATACATTCACATACGTATAGATACATATACGTATACATGTGTATACATATACATACATATACGTATATACTTCCACATACATTCATATACATACACATACGTATAGATACATATACGTATACATATACTGTATATACATATACATACACTTCCACATACATTCACATACGTGTATATATACATATACATACATACATATACATACACTTCCACATACATATACATTCACATTTGTGTATATATACATATACATATACATACACTTCCACATACATTCACATACGTATACATGTGTATACATATACGTATATACTTCCACATACATTCACATATACATACACATACGTATATATACATATACGTATACATATACTGTATATACATATACATACACTTCCACATACATTCACATACGTGTATATATACATATACATACACTTCCACATACATTCACATATACATAATAGATACATGTACATATATATACATACACTTCCACATACATACACATCCGTATATATACATATACGTATACATAGATATACAAACGTACAAATACACATACAAACACTTCCACATACATCTATAATACAGCTCACCTTTGCTTTGGAAACGTCGTCGGTATTTCCTCCGAGCTTCAGCCATATCTGCCGCGCAGCCGTGCTCCCGTGGGCTTGTCCCGTGTGGTCCAGCAGCCCGATGATCGTGAACGCCACTTTGAAAACACGCTCCACGCGAGGACGGGCGGACTTCAGCTCGTCTTCTTTATCCTCCGGGACCGTGAACTCGTCCACGGCCTTGGCCTCGCGTTGCTGCCGGGCGGCCGACGAGGAGAGCCTGTTGTCGGGCGGCACCGCGCAGGCGAGCTCGGTGACTCGCTTCATGCCGAGCAGGGGCCGCGTTGTTGACATTAGCGTCTCTCGGTGCTGGCGTCGCCTCGGACGAGCACGTCTCAATATTCCAAGTCGTCGGCGATGCTGGGACCCTTTGGTGTCTACATGGCTTCTTTTAGTCAGCACTACGGAGCGGCGGAGCGATGTTTATAGCGTGTGACATAAAGAACACCACAGTCTGGTTAGCTAAGAAGTCGGAAGCACCCAATGACGTATGCGGAAAGTCCCACTGGCTACGTCATCAACGGCCGACAAGCCAGTGTGTACACCCTATGAGTACTCCACTGTTTATCTGTTGACTTGTGGCGAGGTGCTTTGCGCTGCTCTTTATTCTTACGACATACAAAAACATGAACGTCAATATTGTGCAAACCAGGACAATTTTTTTTTATTATTCCACGCCGAATGTTTTGAAAGCACCCACTTCCTGAGACAGTTACAAAGCTAACAATAGAGGTAAATTCAAACTTGTGCACACTGCAAAAACTGAAATCTAAGTAAGATTAAATATCTCAAATAAGGGTGATATTTGCTTATTTTCGGTCTGATAAGATACTTCTTCTCTCTAAGCAGATTTTGTTTGAAGTGTTTTGGTCCTAAATGATCTCAGTAAGATATTACAGCTTGTTGCTGAGATTTGATGACCTATATTGAGTAAAACATGCTTGAAACTAGAATATCAACTGTTGCAAAGCTGTGTCATCAACACTCACAAGTATAAAACTGCTTTTTCAAAGTAAACATTTCTTATTTCAATCATGAAATAAAAAATCATGACTTTGACACAATAGAATAGAAAGTACTTTAATGATCCCTGGGGGAAATTCAGCACCACAGTTCGCTCACAATAGACAAGAATAATAATAAAATAGTATTATAATATATATATATATATATATTATATATATATATATATATATATATATATATATATATATTATAAAATTCAAGTGTGTCTCATAATTAAAACAGATGACAGCCAAATAGTCTTTGCTGTTTAATTTTCAATGAAACAAGAGAAAATACGTACTCATATAGTAGTACAGTTGGCACAGTACAGTAAACTGACAGTTAATATTTAAACATTTAACATGTGACATTTCAAACAATTTTGAAATAGAAATAGTTCATGCACATTCAGATAAATTCTTCAAAATTACAATTAAAAAAAAATTTGGCCGGGGGCCGGGCTGTATATATATATATATATATATATATATATATATATATATATATATATATATATATATATATATATATATATATATATATATATACACTACCGTTCAAAAGTTTGGGGTCACCCAAACAATTTTGTGGAATAGCCTTCATTTCTAAGAACAAGAATAGACTGTCGAGTTTCAGATGAAAGTTCTCTTTTTCTGGCCATTTTGAGCGTTTAATTGACCCCACAAATGTGATGCTCCAGAAACTCAACCCGCTCAAAGAAAGGTCAGTTTTGTAGCTTCTGTAACGAGCTAAACAGTTTTCAGATGTGTGAACATGATTGCACAAGGGTTTTCTAATCATCAATTAGCCTTCTGAGCCAATGAGCAAACACATTGTACCATTAGAACACTGGAGTGATAGTTGCTGGAAATGGGCCTCTATACACCTATGTAGATATTGCACCAAAAACCAGACATTTGCAGCTAGAATAATCATTTACCACATTAGCAATGTATAGAGTGTATTTCTTTAAAGTTAAGACTAGTTTAACGTTATTTTCATTGAAAAGTACAGTGCTTTTCCTTCAAAAATAAGGACATTTACATGTGACCCCAAACTTTTGAACGGTAGTGTATATATATATATATATATTCCTTGCACACTAAATGACTGAAAGAGCATGCACTTGGTGCGATGATGTCATGTTATGGATGGCAAAATGTATTTTTAGACAATATGTTTTGCCTGAGCGGCTCTTAGACCCCGAGAGTAACAAGATGTTGCCTTGTTGTTTTTCCATTAAGAAAAATAAACTAGTTTATAGTATAAGTTTGCTGGTTTCAAGAAATGTAATGCAGAGCGCATATCATTATGTCAAGATAATGGCACTAGCATTTACTTCATTTAAGAACATTTTTCAACATATTGAGAACAAAGGTCTCACATTTGTTTTTTCTATCAAGTAAAGTGCACTTGTTATTAGTGAGAATATACTTATTTTAAGGTATTTTTGTGTTCATTGAAGTTAGCTAATTTTACTTGTTTTGGAAAGTCTTGACAAGCCAAATGTTTTTGTTCAATTGGCAGATAATTTTGCTTAGTTCAAGTAAAATACCACTCATTTTTGTATTTTTGTTGTTGTTTTTGAACACTTACTTTTTGCAGTGCAGAAATGTGCAGGCCTGCCCGGTGAAACTGTGTTTGCTGTGGGTGACAATCATGTTCTGTTTTGGAAAATTAAGGAAGGTATTGTGTGCTAAAAAATAACTTGACTATTTCAATTGTACACCTGCAAAATAAATAAGTTAGGTAATATTTTATTATATATTTTCAAAACATTATACTTACACTGCTAAGTGCATCTGGAAAGTATTTTTAACTTTTTAGACTTAGACAAACTTTAATGATCCACAAGGGAAATTGTTCCACACAGTAGCTCAGTTACAAAGGATGGAAAGGATAATGCACACCAGGGCAGAAAAAGAGGGCGAAAACAAAATGTATAAAGTAGACTAAAAGTGTACCATAGTAGCAATATAAAATATATGTAATATTTACATATTATATATACACAGTATATATACTGATATATTATTATCCATCCATTTTCTACCGCTAGTCCCTTTTTTGGGGTCGCGAGGGGTGCTGGAGCCTATCCCATCTGCACTCGGGTGGAAGGCGGGGTACACCCTGGACAAGTCGCCACCTCATCGCAGGATATATAATTATATTGTATTTTTGTATAATATATACAATATATATCAAATCCCAGTTACCATGTACAATATTACAGTATATGCAACAGCTGCAGCAAAAAAAAAAAGGGCAGCATAAATAGAGAGTAGATCCAGCAGAAAATATACATTATAAAAAAAACATAAAACGCCAATCTTGTGCAACCCAGGTCAAATGTTTTTTTTATTCCACGCCGCATGTTTTGAAACTTCCTGAGACAGTTAGGAAGCTAACAATAGAGGTACATTCAAACTGTTGTGCAGGAATGTGCAGGCCTGCCTGGTGAAACTGCTTGCTGTGGGTGACAATCACCATGAATTGATTAACGTGGACCCAGACTTAAACAAGTTAAAAAACTTATTCGGGTGTAACCATTTAGTGGTCAATTGTACGGAATATGTACTGTACTGTGCAATCTACTAATAAAAGTTTTGTAATGTTTTAGTGTCTTACTGTATATGGAATAAAACAGTACCAAAGTTGATTTTACGGTAAAAAAAAACTCAGTCGGCGGAATTTAACCGTAAAATCTTTTGGCAATTTTACAGTCTACAATTTGATTGATAATTTGTTTTGAAATCATAAGTCAAGCAGATTTTTAAACACAGTATTTATCTTTATTTTAACAAAACATTTTTTTGGTATACACGATAATATAATATTTTTTTTAGGTTTTTAATGTCAAAAGGGGAAGAACAAATATATTTAGTAAGAAAAGATTAAGCATTTTATTAATGCATATTATTTCCAGGCTTTCATGGGCCACATAAAATAACGTGGCAGGCCAGATTTGGCCCCCGGGCCTTGAGTTTGACACATGTTCTTAATTGCTATTGGTAAATGGGTTATACTTGTATAGCGCTTTTCTACCTTCAAGGTACTCAAAGCACTTTAACACTGTTTCCACAATCACCCGTTCGGAAGCTGGGGATCGAACCAAGAACCCTCAAGTTGCAGGCAATTGCGGCTACAGTTACCAACCGAGCCAAAGAAATTGCATGTCTTTTAAAGTTGAATATTTGATTTTGCAAAAACATGTTATCATAGAAAAAATTTGCAACTTGCTTGGGAAATGAGTCCTGAAATATTCATCAAAAATAAAAAGCTGCAACAATGATGTCATGAGAATCACAGTTTTGTGATGTCACCCTCTGACATACTTGCAAGGTACTTGTTGACCCACCCATCCAACTTCTACACCACGCTGTTTAGACCAGTGGTTCTTAACCTTGTTGGAGGTACCGAACCCCACCAGTTTCATATGCGCATTCACCGAACCCTTCTTTAGTGAAAAATACATTTTTTTATTTTTTTTTTCAAATTCAAGAAAAAGTCATATGTTTTTTTACTGGTGCACAAAATGAACCGTGCATGAACATCACCTTGTTCAAAGAACAAAACCAACACAGTGCATGAACTTACAACAAATTACACACAATACCATGAATTGATTAACGTGGACGCCGACTTAAACAAGTTGAAAAACGTATTTGGGTGTTACCATTTAGTGGTCAATTGTATGGAATATGTACTGTACTGTGTAAAGTGTACTGTTTCATATAATGTATTCTCCTCCTTTGCAATCTGCTAGTAAAAGTTTCAATCGATCAATCAAACAACCTGCAAATCAGATGGAAAATTAGAGGGAACAATGTTTGGGGGTATCCATAATACGCTGATAGGGAGAAGTTTTTATTTACACGATAAGTCAGATGTGTCTATACCTCCGTGACGGAGGCTCTGCCGAACCCCTGAGGCCGACTCACCGAACCCCTAGGGTTCGATCGAACCTAGGTTAAGAACCACTGGTTTAGACTCTTATCACCAGGGGCCGTACTTATCAAGCTTCTTAGAGTGCCATTTTACACTTAAGTCCTGAGAATTTGCGAAATTTAGTCCTACTCTCAAACTTAAGAATAAAAGCTTTTTATCAACGTTCTTAAGTCTAAGAATCACTCCTACTCTCCACGATATTTAAGAGACCTTCAGAGGTGTCTTAAGTGGTTAGGAGTTGCCAGCAGGGGATGGCACTGAGGCGAGAGAGACGTGCGCGAACGTTCAGGGAACGGAACAATGTTTTTTTGTTTTTTTGATGACGAGCAGCTGATCAAACGGTATCGTTTAGACAGAGCGGATATTATTTTTGTCACAGATTTAATACTTTTCGATTCTTTGTTGATTTCTGCATGTGGCTGCAGTGGGCTAGTATATATAGAGCCACCCACACCAGTTTCAAATTAGTTGCCTAATTAATGAATTGGAAAGAAAATGTTATGACAGTAGCGTATGTGTGTGGCCGTGAGGTGAGTGACGTCAGTGAGTGTGTGGGCGATAGAAGAGAGGGAGCGGTAGCGTGAGTGCCGGCGGGGACTAGTTTGTTTTGTATTATTTTGTAGTTTATTGTCAAAATATACACTCCCATTGTCCACTTAAATATTTCCAAGATATTTCTTTATTCCTAGACAACGGATTCCCTTCCGTGATTGGTCATTTCTATGGACACAGAAATGACGTCACCTAAAATTCCGTTTACGGCACATAGTAATGTCGTAATTCAGCTCTGAGTGTGACACTTAAGATTCAGTCCTACACTTCGCTGAAAGTGTGAGTAAGACGCTTGATAACTAACTTTTAAGTGCAGCTTTCAGCGAAGAATGTATTTACTCTTAAGTCAACTCTTAGCAGACTTCTTAGGAGTAATTCTAAGAAGCTTGATAAGTACGGCCCCAGGACTGTACACTCCGGAAGGATCGTCTGTCAATCCCTCGGGCATTTGTGAAGAGTGTGAATGGGTTGGATGATGATTGGAAACTGAGTTTATAGAACAGAGCAGTCGTTTTCAAGTTTTTGTTCACCAAGTACCATCTCAGAAAACACTTGGCTTTCCAAAGACTACCATAATGACCAACATTAAAATACACTCGCGAAGTAGGCCTCAATCTTAAGTAAAAACAAAGCAGAGGTTTTATTTTACAATTAACATTTTTAGCCACTGTACCATTACACACAGTTTGAACAGTAACACTCAGTTTGAATATTTAATCCAGTGATTATTTGGCATGCCACTAGATGGAGTCTGCGTACCATAGTTTGAGAGTCCCTGGGATGGAAGAAATGGAGCAATGCTGTCACATTTAATTTTGATGACAGCTTCTCTCTGCATTCACAGAGGGGAATACGCATTTTCTAATTGAGAATCAATATTTCACATGTTTAAATGTAGTCCAAAAACACATCAAGTAGAGTTCCCTTCAAACTTAATGAAGGGCCGCGTTGTTTCAAGGCAAGGGTATTCTAATGAGTAATTCACTTCTCTCTCCAGGATTGCATAGACAAGCAAGGATTCACAAGAGCTTCAAATAGCCTCATGCATGAAGCATGTGGAAAATGACTAGATGTATACTGGGCTGCAATGTCTGTTCATTCAAACGTTTTAGGTACTTGCAGTCCCTAGATGGTGCTGTAAGCTTCTGCATGGCGGTGTCCCTCTGCAACCGCTCTCCTCTGGACACTCAGTAGACAGGAAAATAGACTTCAAATCAGTGTTTGTCCAATTATGTTATAAAAATGCAGATAGTGTTATTGAAGAATGTACACGGCGATGACGTGACATGACAACATCTAAACTGACTTCCTGAACAGCGGCTATTTTAAGACCCTGATACAGTATGAGGATGTAAAACCGGACAGAAAGTGAGACTGCTGTATGTACAAAGGAAACATGCCTTACTTGGAGTAACAAAATGTACGACTACTTAAATACGCTCATTCCTGTTCTGAGTCCACTAGATTGCAGTAGATCATTGCATTGTACTTTATCCGTTCTAAGTGTAAGGGACTCATCCTTTTTAAATGTAATGGTTCTCATTGTACACACAACACACACACACACACACACACACACACACACACACACACACACACACACACACACACACACACACACACACACACACACACACACACACACACTTGTATTTCTTACCTTTTTGAGACCTCCGAAATATGCCTGCCTCTTTAGGACCACCCTTTCTAGATGTATAAAGATGTGTATTTACTACATTAATAATATATACATACTATGCAAACATAAAAACGCTTGTTGTGAAAAATGAGCTGGAATTTTTTACAAGAAAAACTTAGAATTTTGGCAGTGTTATAATAAAAGTCGTAATTTTACTCAACGCCAGTCAAAATTTTACAAGAAAAACGGAACATTTGTGCAATATTATGATACAAGTTGGAATTTTACTCAATAACAGTTGCAATTTAATAAGAAAAGTTTAGAATTTTGGCAATTTTATGAAAAGGGTCGAAACGTTACTCGACAAAAGTCCCAATTTTATAAGAAAACTTAAAAATGTTGGCACTATTATAATAATCATCGGAATTTTGCTTGGCAAAATTATGACAAAAGTCACAATTTTACTCAAAAAATGTCACTATTTTACAAGAACCAAAAAAATTGGCAGTATTGTGATAAATGTCAGAATTTTATATGACAAATGTCACAATTTTGCATTAAAAAGTAATAATTTTACATAAAAAAGTAATAATTTTACGAGAACAATTGCAATATTACAGAAGCAGAAAGAATATAAGAAATTATTCCCAATTTAATAAGAAAAAAGTCGACACATTGTGAGAAAATGTTTTTGTTTGTAATTGGTTTTTAATCTTCATTATTTACTGCAGGTTATTACAGTATGTCTTCATATACATCTTTATTATTATTATTTTTAATTATTTTTGGCCAAAGGGCACTTTTCAATTTCTTACACACACACACACATGTGTTTTGATTGATTGATTGATTGAGACTTTTATTAGTAGGTTGCACAGTGAAGTACATATTCCGTACAATTGACCACTAAATGGTAACACCCGAATAAGTTTTTCAACTTGTTTAAGTCGGGGTCCACTTAAATTGATTCATGATACAGATATATACTATCATATATACTATCATCATAATACAGTCATCACACAAGATAATCACATTGAATTATTTACATTATTTACAATCAGGAGTGTGGAGGGGGGGTGGGGTGGGGGGGGGGGGATATGGACATCAAGTAGTGGACATAGAGAGAGAGAGAGAGAGAGAGAGAGAGAGAGATCAGAAGGCATAAGAAAAAGAATCTGCATTTGATTGTTTACATTTGATTATTAGCAATCCGGGGAGGGTGTTAGTTTAGGGTTGTAGCTGCCTGGAGGTGAACTTTTATAGCGGTTTTGAAGGAGGATAGAGATGCCCTTTCTTTTATACCTGTTGGGAGCGCATTCCACATTGATGTGGCATAGAAAGAGAATGAGTTAAGACCTTTGTTAGTTCGGAATCTGGGTTTAACGTGGTTAGTGGAGCACCCCCTGGTGTTGTGGTTATGGCGGTCATTTACGTTAAGGAAGTAGTTTGACATGTACTTCGGTATCAGGGAGGTGTAGCGGATTTTATAGACTAGGCTCAGTGCAAGTTGTTTAACTCTGTCCTCCACCTTGAGCCAGCCCACTTTAGAGAAGTGGGTAGGAGTGAGGTGGGATCTGGGGTGGAGGTCTAGAAGTAACCTGACTAGTTTGTTCTGAGATGTTTGGAGTTTAGATTTGAGGGTTTTGGAGGTGCTAGGGTACCAGGAGGTGCATGCGTAATCGAAAAAGGGTTGAACGAGAGTTCCCGCCAGAATCCTCAAGGTGCTTTTGTTGACCAGAGAGGAAATTCTGTAGAGAAATCTCGTTCGTTGGTTAACCTTTTTGATTACCTTGGTTGCCATTTTATCACAGGAAAGGTTAGCCTCTAGAATGGAACCTAGGTAGGTGACCTCATCTTTCCTGGTGATGACACTGTCACCTACTTTTATGGTGAAGTGATTGACTCTCTTAAGTTTGATGTGGGACCCAAACAGGATGGATTCTGTTTTACCCAAGTGGATGGATAGCTTGTTGTCAGCGAGCCAGGTGCAAGTTCTACAGAGCTCAGCACTGAGGATTTTCTCCACCTGTGACTCGTCCTTGTCGGATACCAGCAGGGCAGAGTCATCCGCAAACAAAAACAATTCACAGTCACATGCCGATGACATGTCGTTTATGTATATTAGGAACAGTAAAGGTCCCAATATACTGCCTTGGGGGACTCCACAGTTCACCGAGAGGGGGGGGGACACGGTGCCGTTCACCTCTACCACCTGCTCCCTCCCCTCCAAGTAAGACTGCATCCAGCTCCAAGAGGTTTTGTTAAATCCGATTGCTCTGAGCTTATCCAACAGTATAGCGTGGTTAACGGTGTCAAAGGCCTTCTGAAGGTCCAGCATGACCATGCCGCAGTATTTGCCCGCGTCCACCTCATGTTTGATGTGGTCGGTCAGATAGAGAAGGCATGTGTCAGTGGAGTGGTTAGTTCTGAAGCCGGATTGGAATTTGTACATGAGTTTATTAGTGGCAAGGTAACTATCGACCTGTTCATAAACTATTTTCTCCATTACTTTCGAAATGGAGCTGAGAATAGAAACAGGTCGGTAGTTGCCAGGTTCTAATTTGCTTCCTTTTTTAAAGAGGGGAGTTACTCTTGCTATCTTAAAATCTTTTGGTACTTGGCCTTGTGTAATTGATAGGTTTATTATGTGCGTGATGATCGGGGCAATGATGGAGGCAGAGTCCCTGAGGAATCTGGAGGGAATATTATCAAGGCCGGTGGCCTTGTTAGGGTGGAGCGCGCTCAATTTTTTAAACACCTCATCAGCTGTGACCATTTCTAATTTGAAATCATTGTTGGATACTCCTAGCTTTCTGTAGAAGGCTTTAATGTGTTCTACACCAAAGCGACCAGAGTGGTGGGACAGCTTGTTGACAAGAGTTGCAGCTATGCTGGTGAAAAAGGCGTTAAGTCTGCTAGCTACCTCCATTTTGTCTGTAATGAGGGAGTCACCCTCCTTGATGCTGATGTTGGTGAGTCTTGTTTTAAGTTTCTGGCTGCAACCAGGAAGCTGGTTGTTGAGAATTTTCCAGAGCTCACGTGGCTTATTCGTGTTTTCCTCTATTTTGTCGTTAATGTAATTTTTTTTTAAGGATTTAGTCAGGTTGGTTGACTTATTTCTTAATTTATTGCATTGCTTTTTGAGAGTTGAAAGGAGTAATTTGAGGTTGATATTATTGGGTTGTTTATCTACTTCTGTTTTACATTTTTGGTATTCAGAGTATTTCCTGTCTCTGTCTTTTATGGCAGCTAATAGGTCCGGATTCATCCATGGTTCCGAGCGGGCTTTGATCCTGACTGTTTTCACGGGAGCCATGTCATTTAGTATCTTTAGGAACGCCGTTTTGAAGCGATCCCAAGCGACATCGACCAGGTTGCTCGCGAGCACAGGGGACCAGTCCCACTCATCTAATTTTAAATTGAAATTGTCATTGGAGTATTTTTTGAGGGATCTGGATTGGGCTGTTATGTGGCCATTGGCTTTAGGTTTAGCTATTTTACGGGTGCAGAAGGTTAGATAGTGGTCGCTAAGACCCCAGATCATGACCCCACTATTTTTTATTTTAGGTCGGTCTGAAGTGAGAATGAGATCTATGGTTGATTGGGTGGGTGTCATTACATATGTTGACCAGAAGGAGCACTTCAAATATTTTACACACACTTGTTATTTCATATGTTGACCAGAGGGGGAGCACTTTTAAAACCGACACACAGTCAATTTGAAAATTCCCTCCTTTTTGGAACCACCCTAATTTTAATAGATTTCACCACCAGGGGTGCAAATGAGACATTCTCTATTAGATGCAATGGTTCTCCCTATTGGGACCATGATTTCGGTCCAAACTTGTTCACCGGTCCTCATATGGAAGGCACTTTTCTTTGTTGATGTCTCAAGAAGGGTAGAAATACAAGAACACACACAAAAACACACGCGTGCGCACACACACTCACAGACACATTCTTGTATTTCTTACCTTTTTGAGACCTCTGAAATATGCCTGCCTCTTTAGGACCCCCCTTTCTAGATGTATAAAGATGTGTATTTACTACATTAATAATATATACATACTATGCAAACATAAAAACGCTTGTTGTGAAAAATGAGCTGGAATTTTTTACAAGAAAAACTTAGAATTTTGTCAGTGTTATAATAAAAGCCGTAATTTTACTCAACGCCAGTCAAAATTTTACAAGAAAAACGGAACATTTGTGCAATATTATGATAAAAGTTGGAATTTTACTCAATAACAGTTGCAATTTTATAAGAAAAGTTTAGAATTTTGGCAATTTTATGAAAAGGGTCGAAACGTTACTCGACAAAAGTCCCAATTTTATAAGAAAACTTAAAAATGTTGGCACTATTATAATAATCATCGGAATTTTGCTTGGCAAAATTATGACAAAAGTCACAATTTTACTCAAAAAATGTCACTGTTTTACAAGAACCAAAAAAATTGGCAGTATTGTGATAAATGTCAGAATTTTATATGACAAATGTCACAATTTTGCATTAAAAAGTAATAATTTTACATAAAAAAGTAATAATTTTACGAGAACAATTGCAATATTACAGAAGCAGAAAGAATATGAGAAATTATTCCCAATTTAATAAGAAAAAAGTCGACACATTGTGAGAAAATGTTTTTGTTTGTAATTGGTTTTTAATCTTCATTATTTACTGCAAGTTATTACAGTATGTCTTCATATACATCTTTATTATTATTTTTTTTAAATTAATTTTGGCCAAAGGGGGCACTTTTCAATTTCTTACACACACACATGTGTCATTACATATGTTGACCAGAGAAGGAGCACTTAAAATTTTTACACACACTTGTTATTTCATATGTTGACCAGAGGGGGAGCACTTTTAAAACCGACACACAGTCAATTTGAAAATTCCCTCCTTTTTGTAACCACCCTAATTTTGATAGATTTCACCAAAAGGGGTGCAAATGAGACATTCTCTATTAGATGCAATGGTTCTCCCTATTGGGACCATGATTTCGGTCCAAACTTGTTCACCGGTCCTCATATGGAAGGCACTTTTCCTTGTTGGCAGTTTCAAGGGAACTCTACAGTGGGCAGCAGCGGTGCCGCGCCCAGGAATCATTTCTGGTGATTTAACCCCCAATTCCAACCCTTGATGCTGAGTGCCAAGCAGGGAGGTAATGGGTCCCATTTTTACAGTCTTTGGTATGACTCAGGGTTTGAACTCACAACCTACAGATCTCAGGGCGGACACTCTAACCACTAGGCCACAAAGTGGTGACCCTCGCCCCATCCTTGTTTGGGAATGACTGCGCATTTCACGGAAGCTGCTTTTATGCCCAATCATGGCACCCACCTGTTCCCAATTAGCCTGTTCACCTGTGGGATGTTCCAAATAAGTGTTTGATGAGCATTCCTCAACTTTCTCAGTCTTTTTTGCCACTTGTGCCAGCTTCTTTGAAACACGTTGCAGGCATCAAATTCCAAATGAGCTAATATTTGCAAAAAATAACAAGGTTTTCTAGTTCGAACGTTAAGTATCTTGTCTTTGCAGTCTATTCAATTGAATATAGGTTGAAAAGGATTTGCAAATCATTGTATTCTGTTTTTATTTACCATTTACACAACGTGCCAACTTCACTGGTTGTGTACTACGCTCACTAAGAGCCCTAATTGAAGATTTAAGCTCCTCTCTTTGCCTCTTACTATAACTAACTGCCAATTGCGATTATGTTTCTGCAGCATTGGCGTCCGCTTGCACTGATTTTGCTGCTCCTACTCTACGTGGAAGGAAAATAGAAGGCAACAAATACACACGCTAATACCCGAGCACACCCGCCCACTTAACAAATGTATTTATGTGCGCATCAGCGAAAGCCTTCCACCCTTTCCGAACGCACACTAACTTGTCCCCACCCTCCTTTCCCTTCATCCCTCTTTCTGTTGCGGGTCAGGGCAGATAGTGAGGAGATAAATATCACCGGCAATAAAAGGCCTGCATCATGAATAATAAAACAGCAGTAATCTCCTACCAATGATTTATACGTCTACAGGCTCAGATGGCTGCAGACGCACAACATGAGCGCAGGGGGGAGTCGCGCATTGAACACGGCTAAATTGAGACGAATGGTGATGCAGAGTGTACAAGTGGCAAGACACACACACACACACACACACGCATGCATGCACGGCGGGCAGCAGTCACTTTCACATACACACGCAAACCAAACACACTCGCCCACGCGTGTCAGAGAGGAACACAAGGCGTTTATGCTGGAGATATGGAGAGATGGACAGACGCGTACACTTTAAACTGCTCACATGTCAGTTCAGAGAAGCAGGAATTTACCGGCTTTTATTTTGTCGAGTCTATAACCCTCTTTGGCTGATGGAAGAGGAGAAAGAGGTGGAGATAAATATAGCTGACCGGGGCGCGTTTTCTCCTGCTGCTTCGTGTTCTGCCCGTGACTTGAGATGAGAGGTCACTTTAGCTGTCAAGGCAGAGAGACTTGGGCCTACCGGTGGCTAAAGCCGCACCGCGTCGAAACCTCCTCGTTTTGTTACTACGGAATAATGTTGTCCCGATGCCAATATTTTTGGACCGGTAAAGTTATTTCGATGCTTTTCGGTACTTTTCTAAATAAAGGGGACCACAAAAAAATTGCATTATTGGCTTTATTTTAACCAAAAATCTTAGGGTACATTAAACATATGTTTATTATTGCAATTTAGTCCTTAAATAAAATAGTTAACTTGTCTTCTAGTAGTAAGTAAACAAACAAAGACTCCTAATTAGTCTGCTGACGTAATGCAGTAACATATTGTGTCATTTATCATTCTATTATTTTGTCAACATTATGAGGGACATGCTGTAAAAATGGACTCTTAATCTACTTGTTCATTTACTGTTAATATCTGCTTACTTTCTCTTTTAACATGTTCTATCTACACGTGTTAAAATGTAATAATCACTTATTCTTCTGTTGTTTGACACTTTACGATGGATTCGTTTTGGATAGTACCACAAATGTGGGTATCAATCCGATACCAAGTAGTTACAGGATCATACATTGGTCATATTCAAAGTCCTCATGTGTCCAGGGATATATTTCCTGAGTTTATAAACATAATATACATTTAAAAAAAACTAAAGATGTTGTGATGCCAAAAAATATTGACATGATCTTAGTAGTATCGACTAAATACGTGCCTGTATTTGATATCATTACAGTGGATGTTAGGTGTAGATCCACCCATTGCATTTGTTTACATTGTGACGCCGGTGAGCTACGGTTTGTAGTGAAGCATGTTTAGCTATTCCTCGTCCTGCAGGGATGATACTTGTAAGAAACGTACTTTATTTGTCGCCATGGAGACCAGGATGAGTGATTTAGAAGTAGCTAAAACACTGCCGACGGCGAATGGACGTTAGCCGCTAGCTCTCTAGCTATGTCTTAAAGCACCTCTTCCTGTGGGCGTTTCAGTGTTATAACTTTAGCTTTATCTTTGGTTTTTAAGCCAAAATGCGTCCGTTCTCCCTTTTCTGTCTACAAACTGTGTCTGCTTGTAAGTACTCCGTGATTGTGTGCTGCCGAACATGCTTGTCTGCTCGTAAAACCAGCAATGTCACGAAGTGACTACGACACGGGCGCAGGGGAGTGCGGGACCGGTACTTTTCAGAGTGGGTATAATACCGAAAATTATTCATTAGTATCGCGGTACTATACTAATACCGGTATACCGTACAACCCTACTACGGAAAAAACAACAAGGCTCCACAATGTCCTAGCGGTTGGCATCTGGAGATTTGGGTTCAAATCTCTGTTGGAATCTAGCAGTGGCGGGCTGTGCGTTTCCCACCTAGGCCTTCAGTGATGTCCGACTTCAATGATTACCTCTCAAAATACCATATTTTATGTCCCCACATGACCATTGCTGGAGAAATACTATACAGGAACACTCGTTTCGGTTGATTAGAGTGGAAATGGCGGACATTTCCCCATTTCATCGCCGACATCGTCTCACAAGATGTAGTTTTTCTTTAAATATCCTTCTTCAAAATGGCCTTGCAAATATATATCTGCCACCTAATCGACGTTTCGTTCTCCTTCTTTGTGTGTCAACACTTCCTGCTTCCTGCTAAGTTGCAACTTGCGATTGGATACTCACTTTGGAATGACAAGTGAGTATCCAATCACAGTCTCGTTAACATCAGGCTACCGAGATAGGCTACTGTCAACAACTTGTGATCTGATTGGCTATCACAAATGTCAGATACACAGTTTCAACTTTCGATACAATAACGATATTGAAGCCTTGAGTATTGGCCGATACAGATATCAACCCGATATGATATCAGTAGCAATTATACACATTTTTGTTGTTGTTGGGTGGAATGTTACAAAATGTTTGATCAAGTGAAATTAGTCAAACAGAACAATGGTATGTGTGGAAATACACTGCCCTATTTATCGTTTACATTCTGGAATGGACTTATGCTGTCTTTAAATTGAAGTGGAGAGGTAGTTGTGTTTTAGTGATACCTATTCGCGACTATAATAAGTTGAAATAATGCGGACATGGTTGTTACGGGATGCTTTCTAGTACGCTTTTGAGACTTTGTACACGTAAGTAATAGGCAACTATAATCATTTGATCAGTGACGTGCGGTGAGGTTCATGGCTGGTGAGGCACTGACTTCATCACAGTCAGATTTACAAACATGAACCCTAAAGAGTATCTTATTCCCCATTTGATTGGCAGCAGTTAACGGGTTATGTTTAAAAACTCACACCAGCATTCTTCCCTGCTTGGCACTCAGCATCAAGGGTTGGAATTGGGGGTTAAATCACCAAAAATGATTCCCGGGCGCGGCACCGCTGCTGCCCACTGCTCCCCTCACCTCCCAGGGGGTGTTCAAGGGGATGGGTCAAATGCAGAGGACAAATTTCACCACACCTAGTGTGTGTGTGACAATCATTGGTACTTTAACTTAACTTTAACTTTACACATAAAAACTGTAGCACACAAAAAAGCACATTTAATAAAAAAAAGCGTTATTATGGTCTTACCTTTACTTAAAAATGAAGTCCATGCGCCGCTGTTGTGCTGGATTAATGCACCCCCGCCGTAGAATGCACCCCCTGACGGGAGTGTTATAACTAAAGCCCACACTTAAACTTTCCACGTGCAAGATTGAATCTATTTAAAAAAGTTATTTAATAAGAAGCCAAAAAGTGCAAAATCAATAATGTTCGTGTTGGAGGAGTTGTGAATGGATGAAATATGAAATCCGTGCTGCAGTCTGCAGGTGTACCTAATGTTGTGGCCTAGCAGTCATTCACAACTCCTCCAACACGAACATTAATGTTTTCGCACTTTTTGGCTTCTTATTGAATAACTTTTTTACATAGATTCAATCTTGCACGTGGAAAGTTTAAGTGTGGGCTTTAGTTGATATAACACTCCCGTCAGGGGGTGCATGCTACGGCGGGTGTGCATTAACCGGCACAAGGAGGCGGGATTACTACGAGCCTCAGCCAGTGCGTGTTCGCAGCAGTTTTATGATTGCTCAGCACAAGAAATACTTTACACACGTACAGTTGCTGACAAAATACACTGTACATTATATACCTCAGCTAACTAAACTATGGAAATGTATAATATAGTTCACAATACGGTCTCACTGCACAGCAGGCCAGCAGTTAGCCGAGTCCGCAATCCATGTTGAGGCACAACTGAGTGACGTGCCTCAACTGGCTGCTGATCACAGCAAGTCTCTTCTCAGTATTTGAACGGCAAATGTGAAAATTCAGCGATTTTGAATAAAAATAATCTAAATGGAAAACAACTTTATAGTATAATCACTGGATACATATAACAATTAAATTATTTTTTTTTCTTTTTACATTTTTTTTCTTTCCATGATGGCAGGTGAGGCTGGGCCTCACCTGCCTCCAGTGACTGCACGTCACTGCATTTGATGCACGTTTATATTGACAAATGTGGTATTTTAGACTTCAATATTGTTCAGTTAAGGACACTTATTATATATGTCTAACTTGTGTGGTATTGTATGCTTAGCTGTTACCTTCCAGGATACCTTTTGTAATGACTTGACTAAAATACAAGACAAGACTAACCTTGTGCTCTTATTAAAGGACATTTAGATGTAAAACATTACATGTAGAAATAAACGCACTGCTTGTATCAGAGCTTATATTGCTATGTCGATGTTTTTTTCCCCCACTGATATCTTTATCTTTCTTTACTGATATAAAATCGGATCGGACACACCCGGTGAGCTTGAAAGAGGTTGGGTATGAATATGTTTTGAATTTGGGAAGCTACCCTTGGCCCTCGCCAAACCAAACGACTTGACCGGCCAAATTAGTGTGGTGTAATATAGTATTTATATTTGGTTTCACATTTCGCAACTTGCAGTCAGACATGTGTGACATTTAAAAAAGTTCAACTGTGATGGCCAGTATATGTCACATGTCGCAAGCTACGCCATTGTAATCCTTGTTGACATTTATTCTTTAACACAAACCCTGATGCACGGTGTCTGAGAGGCCTGGGAGACTCCGATGTGTGAAATGACAAGGAGACATGATATAATCCTCCCAAAAAGTCACATACATGATTATCGATGTTCCCTTAAAACAGGGTAGCATGCGGCTTTAAAAACAGATTCAATTAACGTGTAAGGCACAGGTGTCAAACTCTGGCCTGCCACATAATTTAATTATGGCCCGCCACATCATTTTAACGCGGCGGGTCATTTCACTGTTGCCCGTCCCATAATTCTAACATTGCACGCCTCACAATTCTAAAGTGGCCTGCCAGGTCATCTAACGTGGTGTGCCATCCATGTCAATTTAAGTTGGTCCTCCACATAATTTTATGTGGTCCATGTTGTGATTTTGACCATTTTTTATATTACAAAACCCAAAACCAGTGAAGTTGGCACATTGTGTAAATTGTAAATAAAAACAGAATATAATGATTTGCAAATCCTTTTCAACTTATATTCAATTGAATAGACTGCAAAGACAAGATATTTAATGTTTGAACTGAGAACTTAATTTTTTTTTGGCAAATAATCATTAACTTAGAATTTAATGGCAGCAACACATTGCAAAAAAGTTGGCACAGGGGCATTTTTACCACTGTGTTACATGGCCTTTCCTTTAAACAACACTCAGTAAACGTTTGGGAACTGAGGAGAGCATTTTTTGAAGCTTTTCAGGTGGAATTCTTTCCCATTCTTGCTTGATGTACAGCTTAAGTGTTTCAACAGTCTCCATTGTGGTATTTTAGGCTTCATAATGCGCCACACATATTCAATGGAAGAAAGGTCTGGACTACAGGCAGGCTAGTCTAGTACCCGCACTCTTTTACTATGAATCCACATTGATGTAACACGTGGCTTGGCATTGTCTTGCTGAAATAAGTAAGACATTGCTTGGATGGCAACATACGTTGCTCCAAAACCTGTATGTACCTTTCAGCATTAATGGTGCCTTCACAGATGTGTAAGTTACCCATGCCTTGGGCACTAATACACCCCCATACCATCACAGATGCTGGTTTTTGAAGTTTGTGCCTATAACAATCCGGATGGTTCTATTACTCTTTATTCCGAAGGACACGACGTCCACAGTTTCCAAAAACAATTTGAAATGTGGACTCGTCAGACCACAGAACACTTTTCCACTTTGCATCAGTCCATCTTACATGAGCTCGGGCCCAGCGAAGCCGGCGGCGTTTCTGGGTGTTGTTGATAAATGGCTTTCGCTTTGTATAGTAGAGTTTTAACCTGCACTTACTGATGTACCGACAAACTGTAGTTTCTAACAGTGGTTTTCTGAAGTGTTCCTGAGCCCATGTGGTGATATCCTTTACACACTGATGTCGCTTTTTGATGCAGTACCGCCTGAGGGATCGAAAGTCACGGGCATTCAATGTTGATTTTCGGCCTTGATGCCTTACATGCAGTGATTTCTCCAGATTCTCTGAACCTTTTGATGATATTACGGACCGTAGATAGTGAAAGCCCTAAATTCCTTGCAATAGCTCGTTGAGAAATGTTGTTCTTATTAAACTGTTGGACAATTTGCTCACGCATTTGCTCACAAAGTGGTGACCCTCGCCCCATCCTTGTTTGTGAATGACTGAGCATTTCACGGAAGCTGCTTTTTATACCCAATCCTGTTCCTAATTAGCCTGTTCATCTGTGGGATGTTCCAAATAAGTGTTTGATGAGCATTCCTCATCTTTCTCAGTCTTTTTTGCCACTTGTGCCAGCTTTTTTGAAACATGTTGCAGGCATCAAATTCCAAATGAGCTAATATTTGCAAAACATAACAACGTTTTCCAGTTCGAAGTATCTTGTCTTTGCGGTCCATTCAATTGAATATAGGTTGAAAAGGATTAACACATGATTGGATTCTGTTTTTATTTACCATTTACACAACGTGCCAACTTCACTGGTTTCGGGGTTTGTAAATCG
This sequence comes from Entelurus aequoreus, assembly GCF_033978785.1. Classification (NCBI taxonomy): domain Eukaryota; kingdom Metazoa; phylum Chordata; class Actinopteri; order Syngnathiformes; family Syngnathidae; genus Entelurus; species Entelurus aequoreus. Next base: position 5,020,347 of record NC_084754.1, on the reverse strand, counting down.
AAGTTCCACTGTATGCTGTACCAATAATAGAAGTTGAACTTTGTAAAATACTTCTGCATGGACTGAATACAATGTTGGCTGTGTTTAGCTTTCTTGGTCAACAACAAACAGGAATGTACACTACCGTTCAAAAGTTTGGGGTCACATTGAAATGTCCTTATTTTTGAAGGAAAAGCACTACTTTTCAATGAAGATAACTTTAAACTAGTCTTAACTTTAAAGAAATAGACTCTATACATTGCTAATGTGGTAAATGACTATTCTAGCTGCAAATGTCTGGTTTTTGGTGCAATATCTACATAGGTGTATAGAGGCCCATTTTCAGCAACTATCACTCCAGTGTTCTAATGGTACAATGTGTTTGCTCATTGGCTCAGAAGGCTAATTGATGATTAGAAAACCCTTGTGCAATCATGTTCACACATCTGAAAACAGTTTAGCTCGTTACAGAAGCTACAAAACTGACCTTCCTTTGAGCGGATTGAGTTTCTGGAGCATCACATTTGTGGGGTCAATTAAAGGCTCAAAATGGCCAGAAAAAGAGAACTTTCATCTGACACTCGACAGTCTATTCTTGTTCTTAGAAATGAAGGCTATTCCACAAAATTCTTTGGGTGACCCCAAACTTTTGAACGGTAGTGTATTAATCAGTTGTGTTTATAGAGCACCTAAGTCGAGTATGGAAACGTTAATGGATTGGAGGAAACCTTCACTGAAATCAATCAAAAAGTATTTTTCTTGTGGCGACTTTAACATTGACCTTTTGAACCCTCAAGCAAAAGACAATTGATGACTTTATAGCTACCATGTATAGCATGAGCTTATATCCTAAAATCACAAAACCAAGCAGAATCATAGGACATTGTGCCACACTCATTGATAATATCTTTACCATTATATGTGTCTGCTGCATATTGCACATGTTGGACCGTTGTAACACATGATGCCATGAACATGGAGGGAAATAAGTGTCTCCATGGTGACAGGCGGTATAGTACACGCAAAATCCTCATTTAAATAAGGCGGTCTGCACCACTTTTGCACTTGCCATCAATCGTATACACAGTCTTAGTAGATCACACGCAACAGTACTTTACGTTTTTGACTTTGCGCACAATTTAGTGCTTGTTATTTGGATCTTCGTAGATAAGGACCAATGTACCTTGCAGTAGGTGGGTAGAAAATGACAGCTTCTTTTCCATTCTCACCCACTGCTGGCCTTTATTTTGCTTCCACCTCTTCTTTCTTCTCCCTCATCTCCCACTCTTTGTGATGACACACGGTGACTTCCTGCAATAGCAACGTGCAACAAATCAGATTTTTCTGTGAATTGATCTTCTCCTCCCTCCGCCGACTGTCTGAATCACGTTTCCTGTCCGTCCCCTGTGTTTGTCCCTCTCCAACAGGCATCTGTATCTATATTCCTCCTCCATTGATGTGTGCGTGTGTCTGCTACTCACTTCTTCTCTCCTTTATTTAAACATACAATAAAAGTATTTTCCATCCCCATGATGTTCAATCTCCAGCAAAGCACTCCTTTTTCTCTCGTCTTCCTCTTTTCCTACAACTAAATGAAGATAAAACTGAGAATTGTTTTTGGTGCTAAAAAAGAAAGGTTTAAAGTCGTCCAACACCTTCAATCACTGTCCCTGAAAACCTCAAATAAAGCCAGAAATCTTGGGGTTATTTTAGATTCTGATTTATATTTTGACAGTCACATCAAATCAGTAACAAAATCGGCCTACTATCACCTCAAAAATGTAAAAAGACTTAGAGGGCTCATGTCAGCTCAAGACTTTGAAAAACTTGTACATGCCTTTATTACCAGTAGGCTAGACTATTGTAATGGTCTCCTTGCAGGTCTTCCCAAAAAAACTGTCAGGCAGCTACAGCTTGTTCAGAACGCTGCTGCTAGAGTTCTAACAAAGACCAAAAAATGTGAGCACATTACACCAATTCTTAAAGGCCTACTGAAATGATTTTTTTTTTATTTAAACGGGGATAGCAGATCCATTCTATGTGTCATACTTGATCATTTCGCGATATTGCCATATTTTTGCTGAAAGGATTTAGTAGAGAAAATCGACGATAAAGTTCGCAACTTTTGCTCGCTGATAAAAAAAAGCCTTGCTTGTACCGGAAGTAGCGTGACGTCACAGGAGCTAGTATTCCTCACAATTCCCCATTGTTTACAATGGAGCGAGAGAGATTCGGACCGAGAAAGTGATGATTACCCCATTAATTTGAGCGAGGATGAAAGATTCGTAGATGAGGAACGTTACAGTGAAGGACTTGAGAGACAGCGATGGACGTATCTTTTTTCGCTCTGACCGTAACTTAGGTACAAGCTGGCTCATTGGATTCCACACTCTCCTTTTTTTTATTGTGGATCACGTATTTGTATTTTAAACCACCTCGGATACTATCCTCTTGAAAATGAGAGTCGAGAACGCGAAATGGACATTCAGTGCCTTTTATCTCCACGACAATACATCGGCGAAATGCTTTAGCTACGAGCTAACGTGATAGCATCGTGCTTTAACTGCATATAGAAACAAAAAAATAAACCCCTGACAGGAAGGATAGATAGAAAATCAACAATACTATTAAACCGTGGACATGTAAATACACGGTTAATGCTTTCCAGGCTGGCGAAGGTTAACAATGCTGTGCTAACGACGCCATTGAAGCTAACTTAGCAACGGGACCTCACAGAGCTATGCTAAAAACATTAGCTCTCCACCTACGCCAGCCAGCCCTCATCTACTCATCAACACCCGTGCTCACCTGCGTTCCAGCGATCGGCAGAAGGACGAAGGACTTCACCCGATGCGTTTGGCGGCCCGGAGACGTAGGAAGTCAAGGTGAGGTCGGCGGCTAGCGCGGCTAGCGCTCCAACAAAGTCCTCCTGGTTGTGTTGCTGTAGTCCGCTGCTAATACACTGATCCCACCTACAACTGTCTTCTTTGCAGCCTTCATTGTTCATTAAACAAATTGCAAAAGATGTTCAGAATACTGTGGAATTATGAAATGAAAACAGAGCTTTTTGTATAGGATTCTACGGGTACCATAACTTCCGTTACTCTGACTTCGTCACGCGCATACGTCATTATACCGCGACGTTTCAGCCGGATATTTCCCGGGAAGTTTTAAATGTCACTTTATAAGTTAACCCGGCCGTATTGGCATGTGTTGCAATGTTAAGATTTCATCATTGATATATAAACTATCAGACTGCGTGGTCGGTAGTAGTGGCTTTCAGTAGGCCTTTAAATCCTTACATTGGCTCCCTGTACATCAGAGAATTGATTTCAAAATCCTCCTGCTCACATATAAATCACTACATGGTCTAGGGCCCAAGTATATCACTGATATGCTCCCACTATATAAGCCCTCTAGATCACTAAGATCTTCTGAGACCAATCTGTTAGCGGTTCCAAGAGTAAACTCAAATCAAGGGAGAGCATCATTCAGTCACTATGCAACAAATAGCTGGAATAAACTTCCTGAAGATGTCAGACTCTCCCCAACTCTGACTACTTTTAAAACTAGACTGAAGACTTTTATGTTCACCTTAGCTTTCAGCTAAATCTTTTAATCTTTTAACTTTTAACGTCTGCACTGTTTTTATTTTTATTGTCTGCATTTTAATTTTGCTTTCATTTTCTTTCATTTCACTTTGTTGTCTGTGAAGCACTTTGAGTCTGCCTTGTGTATGAAAAGCGCTATACAAATAAAATTGCCTTGCCTTGCCTTGCCTTTCCTCCTAATCTTTTTTTTTTCCAAACGTCCCTCCCCACCCGCTGCGAGATCCGTTTCAGACATGCCCGTTTGGTGCTACAACCTATTTAGGGTGCTGCTGCCGTAGCTGCAAGGTAATTGGAAGCGAAGTCACGGTCAGCACAGACAACATGGTCGACCAGGCTGTTTGTGCAATGAGCAGAAACACTGAAAACAAAAAAGAAGGCACGTGTCAAGTGAGGGAAGAAGATGACACAGAAAAAGTCATCATTATTCCTCTCCTGATTTCACAGAGAACTCTTTAGATTACCTCTTCAAACCTGGCCAGTAGCGTGCATGATGGGTAAAAGAGCCTCATAATCAAGATGCAATGTAATAATACCATGTCAGTTAAGATTGAACATTGAATTATTTTGTATATTCCTGAGAACCAGCGTCTTCTGCAGTGGACAATTGATTTCTGTCAATTATTTATTCTATTTTGAATGTATATTCTACTTTGTCAGAGTTAAGCATTTTGTAAAAAAAACTAAACAGAGGCCTCATTTATAAAGCTTGCTCTGCACAAAAAAAGTTGCATCAAATGTGCATGAGTGACTGACTGTATAATGTTGGAATTCGTAGAAAAAAATGTGTAAATGAGCTTAATGCGGAAAAGGTTGCATATTTCTATGCACCGTCCATCATCCGTTGGAAAAAATATATATACACTACCGTTCAAAAGTTTGGGGTCACATTGAAATGTCCTTATTTTTGAAGGAAAAGCACTGTACTTTTCAATGAAGATAACTTTAAACTAGTCTTAACTTTAAAGAAATACACTCTATACATTGCTAATGTGGTAAATGACTATTCTAGCTGCAAATGTCTGCTTTTTGGTGCAATATCTACATAGGTGTATAGAGGCCCATTTCCAGCAACTATCACTCCAGTGTTCTAATGGTACAATGTGTTTGCTCATTGGCTCAGAAGGCTAATTGATGATTAGAAAACCCTTGTGCAATCATGTTCACACATCTGAAAACACTTTAGCTCGTTACAGAAGCTACAAAACTGACCTTCCTTTGAGCAGATTGAGTTTCTGGAGCATCACATTTGTGGGGTCAATTAAAGGCTCAAAATGGCCAGAAAAAGAGAACTTTCATCTGAAACTCGACAGTCTATTCTTGTTCTTAGAAATGAAGGCTATTCCACAAAATTGTTTGGGTGACCCCAAACTTTTGAACGGTAGTGTACATACAGTGCATTTGGAAAGTATTCACAGGGCTTCACTTTTTCCACATGTTGTTATGTTACAGCCTTTTTCCAAAATTAGCATAAAATGGATGGATGGAGAGAATCAATGTATATTTGTCCTAAAAATTCTACAAATAACCCATAATGACAATGTGAAAAGTTTTTTTTTTTTTTAAATAGCACATTTTTAAAAACTAAAAATCACACCTTTGGCAACAATTACAGCCTCAATGCCACACGTTTGGCACACCCATTTTTGGGCAGGCAAAACGTCTTCTAAGACAAACCAAACAATCCAGTTGCGATCGATTGAATGCCCTGAGAATACAAAGACCTGGGTGAATGAGAACATTCATAGACCTATCTTTGGACAGTTTCTCTCATTCCTCTTTGCAGCACCTCCAAGCTCCATCAGACTGGATGGGAAGGGTTTGTTGTCATCCAGGATGTCTCTGTACATCGCTGCAATCACAGCGTGAATACAAGCCTTTTTCATCCCACCCCTCCACAGCAAACATTTGTTAATTGAGCTGTTTGCACCATCTTGTGCGGCAATAGGCCTAATATTAATTTCACTATAAACAACTTCTTAAGTTATGTTGTAGTACGAAACAATATTGAAAATGCATAATTGTGTGTTTTCAATAATTATGCATAAGCATAAAGACACTTGTCCCATTTTAGATGTACCGTCTGGTTATTAGCAGGCGCCATCTTTGCAAGTTAAACATTTTTGCCATCGCCGCTTGTTTTAGGCTGAACTTTTTTACTGAATATTGTTTGGTCAAATTCCGTTGAAACGACTTTTATATTGAACTAGGGCTGCAACAACTAATCGATTAAAATCGATTACCAAAATAGTTGGCGATTAATTTAGTCATCGATTCGTTGGAACTATGCTATGCGCATGCGCGGAGGCTTTTTTTTTTGTGGTTATTTTTTAATTTTAAATTTTTATAAACCTTTATTTATAAACTGCAATGTTTACAAACAGCTGAGAAACAATAATCAAAATAAGTACAAAAACAGTACAAAACAGCGCCAGGGCGGCGGTTAGGCTACGTCTCATGAGGTGGCGTAAGCTAGCCAATGATGTGTCATGTGCAGCTCACGTGACGACGGCGTCTCCTTTGCTGGAAAAATTCGAAAAATGGCGCAGGAAAACACTACCAATAGTTTAGCGGAGAAACATCTTGAGGTTATTGCTTCAATGGAGAAAAGTGTACGACCTAAGTCGTCAAAAGTGTGGGAACACTTTACTTTAAAGACTTCAAAGAAGACCGTTTCCTGCAAAATGGCACGGAAGTACAACATTGCTTCAGGAGCACCTGAAGAAGAAACATGTTGGAGCCATGGATGAAGGGAAGAACTCACAGTACGTAACTTTTTGAGTCCATAGTGGCAACAAGCATTCATGAGTTCAGCTTTTTTGTGAGTAACGTTAAAGTTATGCCTTTGTTGCAACGCGGGGCTGATAATGTGTCTCCGGCACATTTGACTCCGTTTTGAGAGAGAAAACGCACGGTTACCAATTTGGAAATAAACGTAACGGACAGAAATATCTCAGGTTGGTTTCATAATGGATCAATGTAGCCGGGCTGATAAAGCTATATAAATCTATTTAGATTTGAGTGACGCTTTAGTATAACTAAACGTTATGAAGGTGCTGGAATATTTCATGCTATTATTCAGAGGCAGCCTAAAATGAATCCTTTATTATTCACAACAGAAACGTGTACAATATCTGATTCAGTTCTGATGAGTTACATTTCTGTGTTATTATTGGTGTATGCTGCACCCCCAATGTCCACAACATGGTGCCACTATGCTGTTTTTTTTCCAATAAAATACTGGAAAGGATAGAAATGTAGTTTGTCTCTTTTATCCGATTATTAATCGATTAATCGAAGTAATAATCGACAGATTAATCGATTATCAAATTAATCGTTAGTTGCAGCCCTATATTGAACATGCTTGTGCTGAGTATCATAACTGATTTTATTGAATGAGAACTGAAGCCACTTCATAGCCCCCTCACGACTCAGTCAAGCCCCCGTCCCTGTACAAATGTGATGCCAACGTGTGTGGCAGGAAGCCAAGATGCAAGGCCGACAGTAATGGTTCAAATACCCTCAAAGTTTAGTACCGTATTTTCCGGACCATAGGGCGCACCGGATTATAAACCGTACTGCTGATGAGTGGGTCTATTTTCATACAAAAGGCGCACCGGATTATAAGGCGCATTGAAGGAGTCATATTATGATTTTTTTTCTAAATGTAAAACACTTCCTTGTGGTCTACATAACATGTAATGGTGGTTCTTTGTCAAAATGTTGCATAGATTATGTTTTACAGATTATCTTCAAGCCGCTTTCTGACAGTCGCTTCGTTTTGTGGGCGGTCTTATTTACGTGGCTCACCTTGGACAGCGTCTTCTCCCCGTCATCTTTGTTGTAGCGGTGTAGCGTGCAAGGATGGGAGTGGAAGAAGTGTCAAAAGATGGAGCTAACTGTTTTAATGACATTCAGACTTTACTTCAATCAATAACGGAGCAGCATCTCCTCATCCGTGGCTCACTAGTGCAACAACAACGCCGGAAATGTGTCCCACGAAAAACCGTCCGACCGGAACTCTCTAGTAACTAAAGTTCCTTGGGTGAATTATGTAAACTCACTAAACCGGTAGTTTTTAGCGTCGACTGATGGATATAAGTTAGAACTTTACACTACTTTATATTAAAAAAGGAAACAGTGGAGGATGAATGTCCCATTACAAGAAGATAGAGATAAAGAGGAAGCTTATCGACTATGGCGTCAGACTACAATGGCGGAGGCGCGCACATTTTCAGGACTTATGCAGATCCCAAATACACATCAGCAGGTACCAGAAGGTAAGAAAAGTTGCTTTTGCATAATATTGCGAAACAAAACACCCGATAAAATGTCTGCTAATAGGTGCTATTTTGCGGTCCTTATACACACACCATACTAATACTCGTAAGTTGAAGAGTACGTCTGACTACTGTAGCCTTAATGCGCCGACAATCCATCAAGCGGTGCAGCTTTATAGCTTTTTGAGCGCCGTGTGTATTGTGCTATTCTCAATGGAGCATTTGAAGTTTTGGTGTCGCTTACTGGTGTCATATTGCAGTCTAAACGTATTTCTTGTGTGTGACTGCCATCTAGTGGTCACACTTATCATTACATCATGTACCAAATACAATTGCTTCGAGGTCGGTAAGCACAAACAGAATTATTCCATACTTTAGGCGCACCGGGTTATAAGGCGCACTGTCGATTTTTGCGAAAATTAAAGGATTTTAAGTGCGCCTTATAGTCTGAAAAATACGGTATTTATTTGCTGGCACGATTGAATTGGCCGGTCTAGAAGTGTTTATTTGTTCAAAACTTGGATTTTGAAGAGTACGCCTGACTACTGTAGCCGTAACGCGCCGACAATCCATCAAGCGGTGCGGCTTTATTGCTTTTTGAGCGCCGTGTGTATTGTTCTACATTCTTAATGGAACATTTAAAGTTTTGGTGTTGTTTATTGCCATCATATTGCAGTCTACACGTATTTCGTATGTGTGACTGCCATCTACTGGTTACACTTATCATTACACCATGTACTATACCAAATAAAATAGCTTCAAGGTTGGTAAGCCCAACCAAAATTATTTCGTACATTAGGCGCACCGGGTTATAAGGCACACTGTCAATTTTTGCGAAAATGAAATTATTTTAAAGGCCTACTGAAATGAATTTTTTTTATTTAAACGGGGATAGCAGATCCATTCTATGTGTCATACTTGATCATTTTGCGATATTGCCATATTTTTGCTGAAAGGATTTAGTAGAGAACATCGACGATAAAGTTTGCAACTTTTGGTCGCTGACAAAAAAAGCCTTGCCTGTACCGGAAGTAGCGTGACGTCACAGGTTGAAGGGCTCCTCACATTTCCCCATTGTTTACAATGTAGCAAGAGCGATTCGGACCGAGAAAGCGACGATTACCCCATTAATTTGAGCGAGGATGAAAGATTTGTGGATGAGGAACGTGAGAGTGAAGGACTAGAGTGCAGTGCAGGACGTATCTTTTTTCGCTCTGACCGTAACTTAGGTACAAGGGTTCATTGGATTCCACACTTTCTCCTTTTTCTATTGTGGATCACAGATTTGTATTTTAAACCACCTCGGATACTATATCCTCTTGAAAATGAGAGTCGAGAACGCGAAATGGACATTCACAGTGACTTTTATCTCCACGACAATACAACGGCGAAGCTCTTTAGCTACGGAGCTAACGTGATAGCATCGTGCTTAAATGCAGATAGAAACAAAAGAAATAAATCCCTGACTGGAAGGATAGACAGAACATCAACAATACTATTAAACCATGGACATGTAACTACACGGTTAATGCTTTCCAGCCTGTCGAAGCTTAACAATGCTGTTGATAACGACGCCATTGAAGCTAACTTAGCTACGGGACCTTGACAGAGCTATGCTAAAAACATTAGCTCTGCACTTACGCCAGCTCTCATCTGCTCATCACGACCCGTGCTCACCTGCGTTCCAGTGATCGACGGCGCGACGAAGGACTTCACCCGATCACCGATGCGGTCGGCGGCCCGGAGACGGAGGAAGTCAAGGTGAGGACAGCGGTGCGGCGGCGGGCGTTGTAGCTTTCGACGACACCCAGGCCGCCATCAGAGTCGGCAAGAAACATATATTTCCCCAAAGTTACGTACGTGACATGCACATAGCGCCACGCACGTACGGGAAAGCGATCAAATGTTTGGAAGCCAAAGCTGTACTCACGGTAGCGCGTCTGCTATCCATCTCAAAGTCCTCCTGGTTGTGTTGCTGTAGTCCGCCGCTAATACACCGATCCCACTTACAGCTTTCTTCTTTGCAGTCTTCATTGTTCTTAAAACAAATTGCAAAAGATTCACCAACACAGACGTCCAGAATACTGTGGAATTTTTCGATGAAAACAGAGCTGTTTGTATTGGGACACAATGGTGTGCCAATACTTCCGTTCACTCCGTGACGTCACGCGCAAACGTCATCATACTGAGACGTTTTCAACCGGATATTTCCCGGGAAATTTAAAATTGCACTTTATAAGTTAACCCGGCCGTATTGGCATGTGTTGCAATGTTAAGATTTCATCATTGATATATAAACTATCAGACTGCGTGGTCGGTAGTAGTGGCTTTCAGTAGGCCTTTAAGTGCGCCTTACAGTTCGAAAAATACGGTAATTACTCCAAACAACAGTACAACAACAAAAATAGCCCAATGCTAGTCAAGTCCAAGAAGATACCGAACAAAAAGCAAAGCAAAAGGCTTGAAGAGACAATCCAAAATTAACAACAAAACGCGTGGCAAAAGGCCCGGGGAAAAAAGTAGCAATATAAAACAAAGTACAACTACTATGGTACACACAAACTAATCCAAATGACTAAACCAAAACGTGCACGGCCAGGAGCAAAGAGCCGGGAGAACTGGAGACAAAACAAAATTCAATGAGCACGGTTCTATATGCAGAGAAAAGAACCGCAACAAACAACCATAGCAACAAGGTTTAAGAAGGCCTAATTGCCAAGTTCTCCACAGGTGTGTCTCCTGGCTCTACCCCCCTGTCGGCCTTACAGCAATCTGAAAAACAGAGAAGAGGTCAACAGAACAATGAATAAAAGGAATCTAAAGAACCATATCCAAAGCACATGTTTTTTCCATCCTATTGGGCTTTTTAAAATGCAGCACCCGCTGATTATAGCAGATAAAAAAGTGAAACAGGGTTGGACAGCGGCAGTATGTTTCTCGTGGTTTGTGAGCTGCAAATTGATGAAAAGACTTTTAGCTCTTGTTAACCAAAAAGCCAAGCGTCAGATGTTATTGTCTGGAGCGTAAACACGCTTCTTGCAATATCAGTCACACAAAGTGCAGTTGGAATGTCAGGACGACACTAATGGGAGGCTACTGGGAAGATGCATTAATTGCAATAAAATGAGGCAGAAATAAATCTTCTTTACACACAGCACTTCTTGTTTCAAAAGGAGGGGAGCTAGCAAGATACGTCCTAAAACCTGGTATGAAAACTTGGGGCTGGCATCATATCGATACCAAGGGTGGTATCAGTATCAGATGGGTGCCATCGGGCAGCGGTGTCCAAAAGTGTCCCTAATGAAAACCTATGCAAATTAAAAAGATAACACACAATAATCTACTATTATGATTCAGTTGAAGTGTGATTCACACATTGTGTTTTTTTCTTGACCAAGGTGTTCAAAATAAAGAAAGAAAAAAAGAAAACTACACACACAGCTATTTGAAAACCAACAATAATGATTTGTCACTCCAGCCACCCCGCCCCTCATCTAGTTATCCTTCCATTTCTCTAATATGACGGCTTTTTTTTCTTCTCCAAGTCTCCTCTTGCTCCCCTCCTTCGTCATTTCCTCGCTAATGTGTCCATCTTTCACCCCTTATTTAGCACAGTAGGGAAGCGCTGCATTTGGAGCTCATTAAATAAAGACCTACAACAGCGCGCACATGTGTGTGTGTGTGTGTGTTTTGCGTTGGAGCTCGCTGGTTTGTATTTGAGAATGACTGGGAATTTATGACTACGTTCCAAAATACCTGCCTCGGAATATTTTTATTAATTCATCGGGCATAAAAACGCTTTATACTGATAATTATATTGTTTACGTGTCTGAAATGATTTTTCTAGTGGGTAATTGTACAAATATAAGGGGTGTCCCAGGCTGATCTTGACAGAGGATATAGGTCTGATATCAGCAAAAAAATGCGTATCGGCTTACCGTATTTTCCGGACCAATGGCGGATGACTCTGCCCTGCTGGTATCCGGCAAGGACAAGTCACAGGTGGAGAAAATCCTCAGTGCTGAGCTCTGTAAAACTTGCACCTGGCTCGCTGACAACAAGCTATCCATACACTTGGGTAAAACAGAATCCATCCTGTTTGGGTCCCACATCAACCTTAAGAAAGTCAATGACTTCACCATAAAAGTGGGTGACATTGTTATCACCAGGAAAGATGAGGTCACCTACCTAGGTTCCATTCTAGAGGCTAACCTTTCCTGTGATAAAATGGCAACCAAGGTAATCAGAAAGGTTAACCAACGAACGAGATTTCTCTACAGAATCTCCTCTCTGGTCAACAAAAGCACCATGAGGATTCTGGCGGGAACTCTCGTTCAACCCTTTTTCGATTACGCATGCACCTCCTGGTACCCTAGCACCTCCAAAACCCTCAAATCTGAACTCCAAACATCTCAGAACAAGCTAGTCAGGTTACTTCTAGACCTCCACCCCAGATCCCACCTCACTCCTACCCACTTCTCCAAAGTGGGCTGGCTCAAGGTGGAGGACAGAGTTAAACAACTTGCACTGAGCCTGGTCTATAAAATCCACTACACCTCCCTGATACCGAAGTACATGTCAAACTACTTCCTTAACGTAAATGACCGCCATAACCACAACACCAGGGGGAGCTCCACTAACCACCTTAAACCCAGATTCCGAACTAACAAAGGTCTTAACTCATTCTCTTTCTATGCCACATCAATGTGGAATGCGCTCCCAACAGGTATAAAAGAAAGGGCATCTCTATCCTCCTTCAAAACCGCAACAAAAGTTCACCTCCAGGCAGCTACAACCCTAAACTAACACCCTCCCCGGATTGCTAATAATCAAATGTAAACAATCAAATGCAGATACTTTTTCTTATGCCTTCTGATCTCTCTCTCTCTCTCTCTATGTCCACTAATTGCTGTCCATATCCCCCCGCCCCCTCCACACCCCTGATTGTAAATAATGTAAATAATTCAATGTGATTATCTTGTGTGATGACTGTATTATGATGATAGTATATATGATAGTATATATCTGTATCATGAATCAATTTAAGTGGACCCCGACTTAAACAAGTTGAAAAACTTATTCGGGTGTTACCATTTAGTGGTCAATTGTACGTAATATGTACTTCACTGTGCAACCTACTAATAAAAGTCTCAATCAATCAATCAATCAAACCATAGAGCGCACCGGATTATAAGGCGCACTGTCGATGAATGGTCTATTTTCTATCTTTTTTCTAATATAAAGCGCACCGGAGTATAGGGCACATTAAAGAAGTCATATTATTATTATTTTTTTCTAAATGTAAAACACTTCCTTGTGGTCTACATAACATGTAATGGTGGTTCTTTGGTCAAAATGTTGCTTAGATTAGGTTTTACGGATCATCTTCAAGCTGCTACGCACCGTTTTGTGGGCGGTCTTATTTACGTGGCTCACCTTCGACAGCGTCTTCTCCCCGTCATCTTTGTTGTAGCGGTGTAGCGTGCAAGGACGGGAGTGGAAGAAGTGTCAAAAGATGGAGCTAACTGTTTTAATGACATTCAGACTTTACTTCAATCAATAATAGCTCCTCATCTGAGGCTCTCTAGTGCAACAACAAGGCCGGAAATGTGTCCCGTGAAAAACCGTCCGACCGGAACTCTCTAATAACTAAAGTTCCTTGGGTGAATTATGTAAACTCACTACACCGGTATGTTTTAGCGCTGTCATGGCAAGTTTACTGACAGCTATAAGTAAGAACTTTACACTACTTTATATTAGAAACGGCAAGAGCGGAGGATGAATGTCCCATAACAAGAAGATAGAGAAAAAGACTAGACAGACTACAAAGGCGGACGCGCGCAAATTTTCAGGACTTATGCAGATTCCAAATACAGATCAGCAGGTACCAGAAGGTAAGAAAAGTTGCTTTTGCATAATATTGCGAAACAAAACGCCAGATAATATGTCTTACCTTATACACACACCATAATAATACTTGTATGTTGAAGCACAGTACAATCCATCAAGCGGTGTGGCTTCATAGCTTACCAAAGTCGTACTAAAACATTTGGATAGATTTTTGAGCGCTGTGTGTAATGTTCTATATTTTCAATGGAACATATACAATTTTGGTGTTGTTCACTTCTTATGCAGACCCCAAATACAGATCAGCAGGTACCAGTAGGTGAGAAAAGTTGCTTTTGCATTATATTGCGAAACAGATAATATGTCTTACCTTATACACACACCATAATGATACTTTTATGTTGAAGCACAGTACAATCCATCAAGCGGTGCGACTTCATAGCTTACCAAAGTCGTACTAGAACATTTTGATAGATTTTTGAGCGCCGTGTGTAATGTTCTATATTTTCAATGGAACATATACAATTTTGGTGTTGTTTACTTGAGTCATATTGCAGTCTACACGTATCTCTTATGTGTGACTGCCATCATATTGCAGTCTACACGTATCTCTTATGTGTGACTGCCATCTACTGGTCACACTCATCATTTCACCATGTACCAAATAAAATAGCTTTGAGGTCGGTTATAAGGCGCACTGTCGAGTTTTGAGAAAATGAAAGGATTTTAAGTGCGCCTTATAGTCTGAAAAATACGGTAATAATAAAAAATATATTATGAACATACCGATATAGTAATCTTTAATACGTTAACTGACACAGTCAATCACATACGACCACAACTGTAAACATGTTGTGAAAGCATAAGTATCCAGTCTCTTAACATTCTGCATATTTAACTATACCTGTATAAATGTCCCTGTGATATGAAAAGAAAGTCATGCGTTGAGGGAAACATCACTATACTTTTCTTCAATTTCCAAATGTTTCTATGATGTCATTGTGCCGTTTGGGGTGCATGTCTCACCTTTCTTTTCTTTTTTTTTATAATGTCATGTTTATCATGTCTCACCTTTCTTACGTCACGACTCTGGAGAGTGGAGACCAATGAGCGTTGTCAGGAGGCTTAATGACATTCAAAAGGGCGAAATTAAAAAGATAAACAATACAGTCAATATATACATAGTGTATGTTATGCAAATGTATACATATATATGCTGTAATGCTACCTTACAAGGCATGAAGAAGGTAAACAAATGTGACTACTAACGTCGTTTTAGATGACATCGGAAATCATCGCTAATGAGCATGACAAATATCTAATTTTACGATCACAAATCGTGAAGTTAGCTAGCAATATTTTGGACAAAAACAAAGTTACAAAGTTCAACTTTGTGTACATACCGGCGATGCAACCTTAAAGCAAATATATATGCAGTATTTCTTCAAAAAAGAACCACCATGAAGTGACATTTCTCTGCGTGGCTTATGCAACTTCCGGTATATAAAGTTGGATTCAAAGTACACGCTTCTCAAAGATGTATTACCTGCCCTGACCACATGATGGCGACAAATACACATGTAACAATGGTAATTCAATGACAAGCGTGACACTTTAATAAACAAGAGTTTACAACTTTTAGTTGTAACAGAACAGTAATGCTTGTGAAAATATTTTTTTTTTATATAGTCATTAAGACATTACTTCCTTAAAAGGGAGTATCTGGCACCACATAAGAAAAACCAAGTCAATTAAATATATTTTGTTCTGCCTATCTTCTCATATTTACTATGGAAGCCATGTGGATTCACCATTGGACTGCATCAAAGATGAGAATTATCTACCTGAAGGTCTGTGCTTAAATAACTTGCCATAAAAAAATACTCCTTTATCTACAACGGGGATGTCAAACTGGTTTTCATTGAGGGCCACATGGCAGTTATGGCTGCCATCAGAGTACTTGTAACAGTGAATAATGTATGAATTTGCCTCCGGATTTCATTATTAATTGTATAAATTGTTTTAAGTAGACTGTCGATTTTACAGCAAAAACATTACATTTACAAAATGTTACTGTAAAATATAGTGTTTTAAAAAATATATATTTTTACAACATTTTACGATAAATGGAAAAACAGTACCACCTTTTTGTTTTTTACAGAAAAACCTTAGTTGCCAGAATTTTACTATTAAATTGACATTGTTTTTCCACAACATTATATTGTTAATGGAAAAACAGTAAAAGTTATTTTCTTATTCTGGCAACTTAGCTACCAGTTTTTCTACCGTAAAAACAAATGTACCGTTTTTCCATTTAAAGTAAAACGCCGTTAAAAACAAGATTTTACAGTAAAAATATGGCAGCTCAGTCAACAGAATTTTAACGCAAACACATTGTAGTTTTTTTCAATTTACAGCAATGCTGTAAAGAACACCATAACATGTATTGGGTAGCTTGCTGTAAAATCTTAAGTCAAGCAGATATTTAAGTATTTATTTTTATTTAGACAACAAATGTTTGGAAAGTATACTGTAATATTGGATACTATTAATTTAGTTTAGTTTATTATTTCTTCGGTCAATGGTCAACAAAATAAACAAACAGTTTTACATAAACAAACAGATGTACATTCATAAACAGACAGTTGTACATTCATAAATTTAAAAAAAAATGTTGCAGACCAAAAGGGTTTAGGCCAGGGTGTCACGAACGGGGGGGTCACAGCTTGCTGCGCGGTTGTTCTCCCAATGCAAAGGAACGGCTCCGGACGAAGGCGTAAGGTAGGAAGTGATTTATCTATCATAAATCATCCAATAAACAAAAAACAACAAGGATGCGTGCAGAGCGCACGGGAAGTTAAGGAACTTATTACTTAGCATAGGCAAAAGACAAGGAACACTAGAACTCAAAAACTCACGTGACAAGTGCATGGAGCAAACACAATGAGAGCAGGACGAGTGACTGGCAAAGGCAACTTAAATAATGCCTCTGATTAGCGCTCGGGAAGCAGGTGAGCGGGCGAGCACTAATCAGAGACAGGTGCACACAAAGAGTGACCATGACAACCAAAACAAACTCACAGGAGCACAACAAATAACAAAAGGAGTCCAAAATTAACAGAAAACACAAAAACATGATCCGGACCATGGATCATGACAGTACCCCCTCCTCAAGGACAGATACAAGATGTCCATATGAAAACAAAAACAAAAAACAAGCAGGGTCAAAAGTCACGGGCGGGCGGAGGGAGGACTTGGAGGTGGGTCGCCAGGCCAAGTGTCCCCGAATCCACCGAGGCAAAGTCAAGTGGCGGCGGCGAGTGGAACGCCGCTGCAGCAAGCGAGGCGGGCGACCAGGGAATGGCCACATTCGTGGCCGACGGGGAGGTGGGCGCACTTGGCGAGGCGGACGACCAGGGAGCGGCCACATCCGTGGTCGACGAGGAGGTGGGCGTGTCGGCGCCGTCATGGCAGGCGTGGCAGCAGGCACCGGCGCCGTCATGGCAGGCGTGGCAGCAGGCACCGGCGCCGTCATGGCAGGCGTGGCAGCAGGCACCGGCGGCGAGTCAGGCGTGGTTGCAGGTACCACTGGCGAGTCTGGTGTGGTTGCAGGTACCACCGGCGAGTCTGGTGTGGTTGCAGGTACCACCGGCGAGTCTGGCGTGCTTGCAGGTACCACCGGCGAGTCTGGCGTGCTTGCAGGTACCACCGGCGTCTGGCGTGGTGCAGGTGCAGGCGTCTGCCGAGGAGCAGGCGCAGGCGTCTGCCGAGGAGCAGGCGCAGGCGTCTGCCGAGGAGCAGGCGCAGGCGTCTGCCGAGGAGCAGGCGCAGGCGTCTGGCGAGGAGCAGGCGCAGGCGTCTGGCGAGGAGCAGGTGCAGGCGTCTGGCGAGGAGCAGGTGCAGGCGTCTGGCGAGGAGCAGGTGCAGGCGTCTGGCGAGGAGCAGGTGCAGGCGTCTGGCGAGGAGCAGGTGCAGGCGTCTGGCGAGGAGCAGGTGCAGGCGTCAGCCGAGGAGCAGGTGCAGGCGTCTGCCGAGGAGCAGGTGCAGGCGTCTGCCGAGGAGCAGATGCAGGCGTCTGCCAAGGAGCAGGTGCTGGTGTGGGAACCAGCCGAGGAGCAGGTGCTGGTCTGGGAACCAGCCGAGGTGCAGGTACTGGTCTGGGAACCAGCCGAGGTGCAGGTACTGGTCTGGGAACCAGCCGAGGTGCAGGTACTGGTCTGGGAACCAGCCGAGGTGCAGGTACTGGTCTGGGAACCAGCCGAGGTGCAGGTACTGGTGTGGGAACCAGCCGAGGTGCAGGTACTGGTGTGGGAACCAGCCGAGGTGCAGGTACTGGTGTGGGAACCAGCCGAGGTGCAGGTACTGGTGTGGGAACCAGCCGAGGTGCAGGTACTGGTGTGGGAACCAGACTTGGAGGTACTGGTGTGGAAACCAGACTTGGAGGTACTGGTGTGGAAACCAGACTTGGAGGTACTGGTGTGGAAACCAGACTTGGAGGTGTTGGTCGTGACTTTGGCGGAGGTGGCCTGGCAGGAGGTTGCGGCTTGGCATGCCGACGGACTGGTGGTGGAGGACGGGCTGGAGGTTGCGGCTTGGCAGGCCGAAGGACAGGTGGCGGCGGCCGGGATGGAGGTTGCTGCCTGGCTGGGCGCAGCCGAGCAGCCCCACCAGCACAGCTCCCGGCCCCAGCCCCCCCCTCAAGGGGCGGATACCAGACGCGCTGCTTGCGGTCTGGAACAGTCTTTACGGGTGGGTGGCGGGAAGTCAGGAGGGGGGCAAAATCCTCCCCTCTAAATTGTCCAAAATGTCTTTTCCCACCCCCCACCTGAGGTCTTTTGGGAGGATGAGAGGAAAAAGTCACTGACGTGGGCGGGGCTAGAGTCCTAGGGGGCGGAGCTTGGCACTCAGAAGGAGACTGTGGCTGACATCTAAATTTCAAAAGAATGTCCTGACAAGGTATAATTTTAGAATTAAAGTCTTTAGGAGGTTGTTGACGCAAGGAGACAGAATTCAGAAAAAAAAAATTCTGGGCCATGACGTCATCAGCCGTGGACGGAGTGACGTCATCGGGGGAAGGATACTGGGCTGCCTGCAACTTGCTTCGGTCCGGGGGAGGAGCTTGCGGGAGTGACGCGTTCTGACGGCGAGGCGAAGCCCTTCTGGACGGCTTCCGCCTTTGCCTGCGCGTCCGGTACTGCTGTGTAGCGGCGATGTCTTCGGACCAGAGGGAGTCGATGGGGATAAGGGAGCCTCCAGGTCCCCACATAAGGTTCGACCTCTCCTCCGTCGAATAGCGAAGCGTCTCCACTTCCATCGCTCGCAACACCATGCGCGTACCTTCATCCATCTCACTCTGGTCCGTTTGCGGGAGAACGGTTGCTGCTCTCATTCTGTCACGAACGGGGGGGTCACAGCTTGCTGCGCGGTTGTTCTCCCAATGCAAAGGAACGGCTCCGGACGAAGGCGTAAGGTAGGAAGTGATTTATCTATCATAAATCATCCAATAAACAAAAAACAACAAGGATGCGTGCAGAGCGCACGGGAAGTTAAGGAACTTATTACTTAGCATAGGCAAAAGACAAGGAACACTAGAACTCAAAAACTCACGTGACAAGTGCATGGAGCAAACACAATGAGAGCAGGACGAGTGACTGGCAAAGGCAACTTAAATAATGCCTCTGATTAGCGCTCGGGAAGCAGGTGAGCGGGCGAGCACTAATCAGAGACAGGTGCACACAAAGAGTGACCATGACAACCAAAACAAACTCACAGGAGCACAACAAATAACAAAAGGAGTCCAAAATTAACAGAAAACACAAAAACATGATCCGGACCATGGATCATGACACAGGGGTCGGCAACCCGCGGCTCTAGAGCCGCATGCGGCTCTTTAGCGCCGCCCTAGTGGCTCTCTGGAGCATTTTCATAAATGTATGAAAAATGGAAAAAGATGAGGGGAAAAAAAAAAAATTTTTTGTTTTAATATGGTTTCTGTAGGAGGACAAACATGACTCTAATTGTTATAAATCACACTGTTTGTATTAAACATGCTTCACTGATTCGAGTATTTGGAGAGCGCCGTTTTGTCCTACTAATTTTGCCGGTCCTTGAACTCACCTTAGTTTGTTTACATGTATAACTTTCTCCGACTTTCTAGGACGTGTTTTATGCCACTTCTTTTTCTGTCTCATTTTGTCCACCACACTTTTAACGTTGCGCATGAGTGCACAAAGGTGCGTTTTGTTGTTGTTATTGACTTGTGTGGAGTGCTAATCAGACATATTTGGTCACTGCATGACTGCAAGCTAATCGATGCTAACATGCTATTTAGGCTAGCTATATGTACATATTGCATCATCATGCCTCATTTGTAGCTATATTTGAGGTAATTTAGTTTACTTTAAGTCATCTTAATTCAATTTATATCTCATGACACACTATCTGTATGGCTTTTAACTTTTTGCGGCTCCAGACGGATTTGTTTTTGTATTTTTGGTCCAATATGGCTCTTACAACATTTTGGGTTGCCGACCCCTGGTTTAGGCTGAAGTTGAACACTTATAGCGCCTAACCCTGTATATTAAAGTTTAAAAGGCATGCAATTTCAAGCAGTACATATATTTTTTAAGTCAAAATGAAAAAAAAATCAATTACATTTAGTGAGAAAATATGAAGTACTTTATTCACACATATCATTTCCAGGTGTTTGCGGGCCAGGTAAAATGATGTCGCGGGCCAGATGTGGCCCCCGGG
Organism: Entelurus aequoreus; assembly: GCF_033978785.1. Lineage (NCBI taxonomy): Eukaryota > Metazoa > Chordata > Actinopteri > Syngnathiformes > Syngnathidae > Entelurus > Entelurus aequoreus. Next base: position 4,999,880 of record NC_084754.1, on the reverse strand, counting down.
CCTTGAGTTTGACGCCTGTGATCTACAATGGTAAATGGGTTATACTTGTATCGCGCTTTTCTACCTTCAAGGTACTCAAAGCGCTTTGACACTACTTCCACATTCACCCATTCACACACTGATGGCAGGAGCTGCCATGCAAGGCCCTAACCACGACCCATCAGGAGCAAGGGTGAGGTGTCTTGCTCAAGGACACAACGGACGTGACTAGGTTGGTAGAAGGTGGGGATTGAACCAGGAACCATCAGGTTGCTGGCACGGCCACTTTCCCAACCGCGCCACGCCGTCCCAATCTGTGTGTATAAGTGTCTACAAATAGTAGATTAGCACATGCAAATGTGTTAGCATGGATGTGTTTTAGAAAAGAACTTTGCTATTTAGGAGATGCAATGTACAAGGTGCAAGATGCAGTCGAATGCTGCGTTTAGTATGTTGAAGAAGGCACTTACGTCTGTATGTTCGGAGGCGTTGGTAACATCTGTGGTGGACTTGGCAGCAATGCCAACGTGGGTGTTTAGCTCATCTCCTTCACATCAAGATCTTACCCACGATACTCTTGGGGTTATTAAAGAGAAGAACATAACGTGGGAATGTGGACGCTCATCATTTCAACATTTTGTGTTGTCTCATTGCAAGTTTTTCAGTGGGGTGGGACACTCAAACCTAGGAACCCAGCAACATACCCCTGGAGCAAAAATTAGGCCCCGGTACGGATTATTTGACATTTTACAAGCTATTTTTGGCTCTTAGGCGCATCTGACGTCTGTTCAGGGGCTAAATTATGGTGAGGTGTGCTCACAATGGTAATTCATGCAGCCAATTCATCTGCGCATGCATGTGAATCAAATAAATGCCGAAATGTAAATGAGCATTGAAGGAATCTTACACGTGAGTACAATGGTGAGGCAAAATAACACTGTGGAGGGGGGCGTGGCCTGCGGGCCTGCCGCGGAACGGGGTGTGCAAGGTGGGCCTTGTTATCTAATCACCTGTCGCCTTTATTAGCAGCAGCCGGAACGAGACACGGGGATGGAGTTAATGGATTAGATTTAGATTTATATAGCGCTTTTCTAGACACTCAAAGCGCTTCACAGAGAAGTGAGAACCCATCATTCATTCACACCTAGTGGTGGTAAGCTACTTTCGTAGCCACAGCTGCCCTCCAGTTGGAGTGGGAGCCAGAGAGAGAGAGACACACACAGACTCAGAAAAAGACATTTCGCTGAAAAGCAAAAGCCTTGCACTATTTTATGGAAATAAAACAGTGCTGTACCCCTGATCCGGGCTCTCATGGCAGTGTGTGGTGGTCCGAGGAACCCACTAGAGGGCAACCTCTACAAACACTATCTTTTTGAATTGAACTTTTAGTGTAATATACATGTTTTAAACTACAAACTATTCAACGATCCAATTAGGGTTGTACAATATACCGGTACTAGTATAGTATCGCGGTACTAATGAATCAAAAACGGTACTATACTCTGTTTGAAAAGAACCGGTTCCCTGGCATGACGGCGCGTCATCACGTCATGACATTGCTGGTTTTGCAAGCAGAGGAGCATGTTCGGCAGCGCACAATCACGGAGTACATGAAAGCAGACAAGGTGTGTAGACAGAAAAGGGAAAACGGACCCATTTTGGCCTAAAAACTAAAGATAAAGGTGAGGTTATAACACTGAAACGCCCTCAGGAAGAGGTGCTCTAAGACATGGCTAGCTAGCTAGCGGCAAACGTCCATCCGCAGTCTGCAGTGTTGTAGCTTTTTCTAAATCACTAATCCTCGCCTCCATGGCGACAAATAAAGTACGTTTCTTACAAGTATCATCCCTGCAGGACGAGGAATAGCTAAACATGCTTCACTACACACCGTAGCTCACCGGCGTCACGATGTAAACAAACCCCATGGGTGGATCTACACCTGACAGCCACTGTAATGATACCAAGTACAGGAGCGTATCTAGTGGATACTACTATGATTACATCGATATTTTTTTAGCATCACAAAATATTTTTCCGTTTTTTATTTATTTATATTATGTTTAGAAACTCAGGAAATACGTCCCTGGACACATGAGGACTTAAATTATGACCATTGTATGGTCCTGTAACTACTTGGTATCGGATCATGTCAGCTCGGAGTTTGAAAATTATGGACTGTGTTGTTTTAAAATCTTGTAATTTTGGTAAACCTTTCTCCACCTGGTCTTCAAGGCCTATAACTAAAACCTCTGTTTTGTCCTGGTTGAGCTATAGGAGATTCATCCATGACTTGGTGTCTACAATGCAGTAAAAAAGGGTATCTATTGGTCCTGTGTCAGCAGGAGACACGGCAATGTACAACTGGGTATCATCAGCGTAACCGTGGAAACTGATGCCGTGTCGCCTAATGACGTCCCCAAGAAGCAGCATATAAATATTAGAAATAATGGCACCTTTTCATGCATCCATACTTACAGAAAAAACATCTGTCTGTGAGATAAGAGTGGAACCAGTTTAAAACAGTACCAGAGCGCCCCACCAGGTGTCTAAGTCTATTTAATAAAATGTGATGGTCTACTGCAGACCTGGGCAGATTAAAGCCCGGGGGCCACATGCGGCTTGTTAAGCTTTTCAATCTGGCCCGTCGGACATTCCCAAATCATTTTTTTAGATCTTTAAGATGGAAATTGTAGCTGCCATTATGATGTGCAGTGATGTTTTGTAATGACCGTAAGTCATACTTGCCAACCTTGAGACCTCCGATACCAGGAGGTGTGGGGTCGGGGGTGGGGCTGGGGGCGTGTTTGGGGCGTGGTTAAGAGGGGAATATATTTAAGCTAGAATTCACCAACTCAAGTATTTCATATATATATATATATATATATATATATATATATATATATATATATATATATATATATATATATATATATATATATATATATATATATATGTATGTTTCATATATATATATATATATATATATATATATATATATATATATATATATATATATATATATATATATATATATATATATATATATATATATATATATATATATATATATATATATATATGTATGTGTGGGAAAAAATCACAAGACTATTTCATCTCTACAGGCCTGTTTCATGAGGGGTTTCCTCAAATCCTCCGAAAATCTCCTGAGGATTGAGGAAACCCCTCATGAAACAGGCCTGTAGAGATGAAATAGTCTTGTGATTTTTTTCCCACACATACATATTACGCTCTACCACGGTATCGAGCACTATTTTTTGGATAATCTAATTAAGACATATATATATATATATATATATATATATATATATATATATATATATATATATATATATATATATATATATATATATACCATCCATCCATCCATTTTCTACCTATGTATGAAATACTTGACTTTCAGTGAATTCTAGCTATATATATATATATATATATATATATATATGTATATATATATATATATGTATTTATTTTATTATACATATAAATAAAATAAATACTTGAATTTCAGTGTTCTGGAGGCTATCCAGTAGATGGCAGTATTGTCCTGTTTAAGAGTGTCACAACATTGCTGTTTACGGCAGCCGAACTGCTTTACGGTAGACTAAACGTGACTGCTGTTGTTGTGTGCTGTTACCGCGCTGGGAGGACGTTAATGAAACTGCCTAACAATAAACCCACATAAGAAACCAAGAACTCGCCCTCGATCATTCTACAGTTATGACGTCATTGGGCGGGCAAGCTGTTTATATTGTGGGAAAGCGGACGTGAGAACAGGCTGTCCCCACTCAGGTCCGCATTGAGCTGGAGGGGGCGTGGCCTCCAGCTCCGGCTGAATACCGGGAGTTTGTCGGGAGAAAATTTCTGCCGGGAGGTTATCGGGAGAGGCGCTGAATACCGGGAGTCTCCCGCTAAAAACGGGAGGGTTGGCAAGTATGCCGTAAGTCTTGAACTACACTATGCATTACCTTTTGCACTATATTAATTTATATTATTATGTGTTGTTAACTTTGTACTTTTTTATGTCATTGCCTGAAATAAATAAAAAAAATAAAAAAATAAAATTTTAAATTGCCTTTCAAATGTCTATTCTTGGTGTTGGGTTTTATCAAATACATTTCCCCCCAAAAATGCGCCTTATACTCCAGTGCGGCTTATATATGTTTTTTTTTCCTTCTTTATTATGCATTTTCAGCCGGTGCGACTTATACTCCGGAGCGACTTATAGTCTGAAAAATACGGTAATGTTCGATATTCTCAATGGAACATTTAAAATTTTGGTGTTGTTTACTGGTGTCATATTGCAGTCTACACATATCTCTTATGTGTGACTGCCGTCTACTGGTCACACTTATCATCACACCATGTGCCAAATAAAATAGCTTCGAGGTCGGTAAGCACAACCAGAATTATTCCGTACGTTAGGCGCTTTTTTTCGATTTTTGAGGAAATGAAAGGATTTTAAAGGCCTACTGAAATGAATTTTTTAAATTTAAACGGGAATAGCAGATCCATTCTATGTGTCATACTTGATCATTTCGCGATATTGCCATATTTTTGCTGAAAGGATTTAGTAGAGAAAATCGACGATAAAGTTCGCAACTTTTGCTCGCTGATAAAAAAAAACCTTGCCCCTACCGGAAGTAGCGTGACGTCACAAGCGGTAGTGCTGCTCACAATTCCCCGTTGTTTACAATGGAGCGAGAGATATTCGGAGCGAGAAAGCGACGATTACCCCATTAATTTGAGCGAGGATGAAAGATTTGTGGATGAGGAACGTTAGAGTGACGGACTAGAATGCAGTTCAAGAGATATCTTTTTTCGCTCTGACCGTAACTTAGGTACAAGCTGGCTCATTGGATTCCACACTCTCTCCTTTTTTTATTGTGGATCACGGATTTGTATTTTAAACCACCTCGGATACTATATCCTCTTGAAAATGAGAGTCGAGAACGCGAAATGGACATTCACAGTGACTTTTATCCCCACGACAATACATCGACGAAGCTCTTTAGCATGAGCTAACGTGATAGCATCCGTCTCAAATGCAGATAGAAACAAAATAAATAAATCCCTGACTGGAAGGATAGACAGAAGATCAACAATACTACTATCAGGAGACACCGAACCAAACACTGGACATGTAAATACACGGTTAATGTGTATTCGACGCCTGTCGAAGCCTAGCAATGCTGTTGCTAACGACGCTAACTTAACAACGGGACTTCGCCAGAGCTATGAGAAAAACATTAGCGCTCCACCTACGCCAGCCAGCCCTTCTCTGCTCATCAACACCCGTGCTCACCTGCGTTCCAGCGATCGACGATGCGGTCGGCGGCCCGGAGACGTAGGAAGTCAAGGTGAGGTCGCCGCTAGCGCGTCTGCTATCCAACAAAGTCCTCCTGTTTGTGTTTTGCTGTAGTCCGCCGCTAATACACCGATCCCACCTACAACAGCCCTCCACAGCACAGAGTCAGCACTTTTAAAAGTTTTTAACGATATCCTCCTGTCAACTGATTCTGGTAAATATGTTGTCTTGGTGCTTTTAGATCTGTCTGCTGCTTTCGACACCGTCGACCACGCCACCTTAATCACTCGTCTTGAGAACTGTGTGGGCATTAAGGGCGCCGCCTTCAACTGGTTCCGGTCGTACCTAACCGGCAGGAGTTTTTGTGTAAAAATAGACAGTTTTATGTCTTCCACAGCTCCTTTACCACATGGGGTTCCCCAGGGCTCAATCCTTGCCCCAATCTTATTTGCGCTTTACCTTCTCCCCCTTGGTTCTATTTTTAGGATGTACGATATTGCATTTCATTTTTATGCCGATGATTGCCAGATTTATTTTCCCATGGCACAAAATAACACGGTTCAACGTCTTATTGACTGCCTGCACGACATCAAAGCCTGGCTTTCAGCTAACTTCCTGAGCCTAAATGAAGACAAAACAGAAGTTATGTTGTTCGGTCCAAGTCGCTCCCCCTGCCCCAACGTTGACCTCGGCACTCTGACCCCGTATCTCAGCGACTGTGTCACAAACCTGGGGGTAAAGTGCGACTCAGATTTTAAATTCGAAAAACAAATCAGCAGCGTTGTACAAAAAAAGCTTTTATCAATTACGCCAAATAGCGAAAGTGAAACCGCTTCTATCAGGACATGATCTCGAGAAATTAATCCATGCCTTTATCTCGACTCGTTTAGACTACTGCAATGCCCTGTATGTAGGCATTAGCCAGGCCTCCCTCGCCCGCCTGAAGCTCGTGCAGAACTCTGCTGCTCGTCTGCTAACACAGACCCGCAGACGTGAGCACATCACCCCTATATTAGCGTCCCTTCACTGGCTCCCTGTGCGTTACAGAATCAATTTTAAACTCCTTTTATTTGTTTTTAAATGTCTAAACAACCTCGCGCCAACATATCTCTCCGACCTCCTTCAGCCTTACTGCCCCATCCGATCCCTAAGATCAGCCGATCAGCTGCTACTGACGGTCCCGGACACAAGACTGAAGCTTAGAGGTGACAGAGCTTTCGCCGCTGCTGCTCCCAAGCTCTGGAACGACCTACCTCTGAGTGTTAGACAAGCCTCCTCTCTTCCTGTTTTTAAATCTCTCTTAAAAACATACTTTTATTCCATGGCTTTTAACACTGAGTGATACCCATCCTGCAATGGCGCCCCATAATACACCTGCTGTGAACCTGTTTTTATGTTTTTATATTTTATTTATTTATTTTTTATCGTGTTCTGTTTGTGTTGTGTTGTGTTTGCTCGATTCTTGTATTATTTTTAACCTGCCCATCGTACAGCACTTTGGCTACCCGTGTGGTAAATTTTAAATGTGCTTTATAAATAAAGTTGATTTGATTTGATTTGATTTACAACGTTCTTCTTTGCAGCCTCCGTTGTTTATTAAACAAATTGCAAAAGATTCACCAACACAGATGTCCAGAATACTGTGGAATTTTGTCGAAGAAAACAGAGCTCTGTGTATTGTGTCCAATAGGGTCCAAACACTTCCGTGGACCTCGCGACGTCACGCGCATACGTCATCCTCCGAAGGCGTTTTGAACCGGAAGTTCCCCGGGAAATGTAAAATTGCACTTTATAAGTTAACCCGGCCGTATTGGCATGTGTTGCAATGTTAAGATTTCATCATTGATATATAAACTATCAGACTGCGTGGTCGGTAGTAGTGGCTTTCAGTAGGCCTTTAAGTGCGCCTTATAGTCTGAAAAATACAGTACCAGTTTTTTCTCCCACATCGTTCCTCGCCAAACAAACCCCTGCGTCTTAACAACTCTCCTTTTTGTTGCCCCTTACTCTTCCTTACCTGCTGCATCCTCATGTTGAATGTTATCATGGCTGCTATGCCAAATAGACAACTGTAGGTCAGTGCTCAGCAGTTGCCTTCTTGTTGATACGGTAAGTATCTGCATCTCTTGTCTATCTGGCATCTCATTTACTTGACATGTAGACAAGATACAATCCAAAATCCTTCCTCCTGTACCTCACGCCTTCCTACCTATAGCGGGAGACCAGGTGCTGGAGCTTCAAGGCGCTTTAATTGTGTTTTTGAGATAGATGAGAGGGGAGTTCGACCTACTGCGGTGTGTTTATGTGTGTGCGTGTGTACTTTGAAGCGGCAGCAACAAATAATTGGAGAGGCACACCTGGACACTGGTCACCTCTAAACCCGAAACCCTCTGCCCTTCAACCAGCTCCATTCATTCTGTGTGTTGGAAGTGTATTGCCGAGCCAGACAGGGGTTTTGTTAGTCGAATGGTGTGACATTTAACGGAACCGTATAAAAGATTCATGGATGGCAATGACCTCACTGGTTAAAAAGCTAGGACTAAGCTGAGACTTTGTTTTTGTCTTACCTAACTATTCAACCTTTGACTTGCAAAGGAAACGCATCGGAAACTCTATTTTACTTGAGCTCTCTCGAGGTAGTCTGCTGCACTAAAATCACGGTTGCATACGCAAACTGTGTCAAAGTGCGAGCATTTTTTACTGTAAAAAGAAATGTAATCCTGTTGTACGGTATACCGGTACTAGGGTTGCAAAATTCCGGGAATATTCAAAGTTGGAAACTTTCCATGGGAATTAACGGGAATATATGGAAATTAATTGGGAAATTAATGGGAATAAACATTGGATGCAACATGCTAGATCTTGCAGCATGATTGTTAGATAAAACAACCTGATTTCATGCAAATTCAGTAGAATTTCAACCCTGCACTGTGCATTCCTCCATCACATGTGCAGATAATGCCCAGCATGCTACGCACTACAGCAGGGCTATTGAGGCCACACTAGTATTTGAGCCCAAGGACTTCATCCAGTCAGGTAAGTTTTGATGATATTACTGTGGTAAGTATATTTGATCTATGGTATTTAAGTTTAATAGAGGTGTAATTACTTGTTACTGTATGACTGTAGACTACTCCAGCAGACTTCCACTCAAGCTAGCTAGCTGTTCCTGTACTTGTTAAATGATTTTGGGGCCAATATCTCTAGCTCGCTAGGTTTATGTACCACCACAGTCTCATAATGAACCGAAAATATTTATCCGTTAGCCGTGATGCTAATTTTCTCTATGTTAAATCCCATTCATTTATGTCCGATCCGATCCAAAATTAACTTTTTTGTGATCTGTAAGTTCAACTAGCAAATACTAAATCAAAACGTGCAGTTTCCTCTGCCTTCTGTTCTGCTAGCCATTCTGTTGTCATACAAGAATGTAGCTTATAGTTTGATTTAGCATGCTGATTGAGTGTTCATTTATTCATCTAGCCTATTTCTATTCATTTGTCCATCAGTCAAATATTTTTAAAGACTACTCAAATTGTTTAGCTGACTATTTATATCTGTGTGTGGCATTGCATTAGTGTTTTACAGGAATAAATAAATACAAACAGAATAATGCCACGTACACCATCTGATGTGTGGAGACATTTCACCCCAACCAATGTAGGCGGAAAGGCTGTGTACATTTGCAAATACTGTGCAAAGAGCTACAAAGATGCAACAGCATACAGACAAGTGCCCAATAATATGTAATTATTATTATTCCCCATTAATTCCCATATATTCTCATTAATTCCCATGGACGGTGTCCAAGTTTGAATAGTCAAAAAATGGTCAATATTTCCAAACTTCCCGAGCTTGACTTCCCGTGGTAAATTTCCGGAAACTTTCCGGAAATTTACCGGAAACTTTCCACCCCTTTGCAACCTTAACCGGTACTAGGACAGTATCGTGGTACTAATGAATCAAAAACGATACTATATTCTGTTTGAAATGTACTGGTTCCCCATATATATTTTTTTTACAGGCATGACGTTGTCACGTCGGGACATGGCTGGTTTTACGAGCAGAGGAGCATGTTCGGCAGCGCACAATCACAGAGTACTTATAAGCAGACACACTGTGTATACAGAAAAGGGAGAACGGACGCATTTTGGATTAAAAACTAAAGACAAAGGTGAAGTTATAACACTGAAGCGCCCTCAGGAAGAGGTGCTTTAAGACATGGCTAGCTAGCTAGCGGCTAATGTCCATCCGCAACCAGCAGTGTTTTAGCTACTTCTAAATCACTAATCCTCGCCTCCATGGTGACAAATAAAGTAAGTTTCTTACAAGTATCATTCCTGCAGGACGAGGAATAGCTAAACATGCTTCACTACACACCGTAGGAGGATACAATAGCTCACCGGCGTCACAATGAAAACGAATTCCATCAATGGATCTACACCTGACATCCACTGTTATGATACCAAGTCACAGAGCGTATCTAGTCGATACTACAATGATTACATCGATATTTTTTATCGGCACAAAATCTTTTTTCGTTTAAAAAAAAAAATTCATATTATATTAATAAACTCAGGAAATTTGTCCCTGGACATATGAGAACTTAAATTATGACCAATGTATGATCCTGTCAATACTTGGTATCCGATCGGTATCTAAATTTGTGGCATCATCCAAAACTACTGGAAAGTATCAAACAACAGAATAAGAAATTGGAAATTGTGATGTATCATGTTGTGTGCTTGCATGTTCGAAATAAACTCAAACTCAAACTCAAACTCAAACCCAATAAGTGATTATTACATTTTAACATAAGTGTAGATAGAACACGTTAAAAGAGAAAGTAAACAGATATTAACAGTAAATGAACAAGTAAATTAATAATTAATTTTCTACCACTTGTTTTTAATAATTTTGACAAATTTATAGAATGGACAATGACGCAATATGTTATTGCATACGTCAGCAGCTAAATTAGGAGTCTTTGTTTGGCTACTTAACAAGTTGTCTAGTTTGTTCACTGTTTTATTTAAGAACACAATTGCAATAAGAAACACATGTTTAATTTGACCTAAGATTTTTTGTTAAAATAAAGCCAATTATCCCATTTTTTGTCCCCTTTATTTAGAAAAGTATAAAAAGTGTGGTACTGGTATCGGTCCCAAAATATTGGTATCGGGACAACCCTACTCTCAACCATTTTAACCAAATTATGTCTATTGATAACCTCACTAACAACTTTAACGACGCCCTGCGCGACACCATTGATAGTATAGCACCGCTAAAGCTAAAAAGGGCCCCTAAAAGGCGTACCCCATGGTTTACAGAAGAAACTAGAGCTCATAAATTATCATGTAGAAAGCTGGAACGTAAATGGCGCACAACTAAACTTGAGGTTTTCCATCAAGCATGGAGTGATAGTTTAATAACTTATAAACGCATGCTTACCTTAGCTAAAGCTAAATATTACTCAAATCTCATCCACCTCAACAAAAATGATCCTAAATTTTTGTTTAGTACAGTAGCATCGCTAACCCAACAAGGGACTCCTAGCAGTAGCTCCACCCACTCGGCAGATGACTTTATGAATTTCTTTAATAAGAAAATTGAAGTCATTAGAAATGAGATTAAAGACAACGCATCCCAGCTACAATTGGGTTCTATTAACACAGATACGACTGTACATACGACGGATACTGCCCTCCAAAATAGTTTCTCTCTCTTTGATGAAATAACATTAGAGGAATTGTTAAGATGTGTAAATGGGACAAAACAAACAACATGTTTACTTGACCCACTTCCTGGGAAACTTATCAAGGAGCTTTTTGTATTATTAGGTCCATCAGTGTTAAATATTATAAACTTATCACTTTCCTCTGGCACTGTTCCCCTAGCATTCAAAAAAGCGGTTATTCATCCTCTACTCAAAAGACCTAACCTCGATTATGACCTCATGGTAAACTACCGGCCGGTGTCCCACCTTCCGTTTATCTCGAAAATCCTCGAAAAAATTGTAGCACAGCAGCTAAATGAACACTTAGCGTCTAAGAATCTCTGTGAACCTTTTCAGTCCGGTTTCAGGGCAAATCACTCTACGGAGACAGCCCTTGCAAAAATGACTAATGATCTATTGCTAACGATGGATTCTGATGCGTCATCTATGTTGCTGCTTCTTGATCTTAGCGCCGCTTTCGATACTGTTGATCATAATATTTTATTAGAGCGTATCAAAACGCGTATTGGGATGTCAGACTTAGCCCTGTCTTGGTTTAACTCTTATCTTACTGACAGGATGCAGTGTGTCTCCCATAACAATGTGACCTCGGACTATGTTAAGGTAACGTGCGGAGTTCCCCAGGGTTCGGTTCTTGGCCCTGCACTCTTTAGTATTTACATGCTGCCGCTAGGTGACATTATACGCAAATACGGTGTTAGCTTTCACTGTTATGCTGATGACACCCAACTCTACATGCCCCTAAAGCTGACCAACATGCCGGATTGTAGTCAGCTGGAGGCGTGTCTTAATGAAATGAAACAATGGATGTCCGCTAACTTTTTGCAACTCAACGCTAAGAAAACGGAAATGCTGATTATCGGTCCTGCTCAACACCGACATCTATTTAATAATACCACCTTAACATTTGACAACCAAACAATTAAACAAGGTGACTCTGTAAAGAATCTGGGTATTATCTTCGACCCAACTCTCTCGTTTGAGTCACACATTAAGAGTGTTACTAAAACGGCCTTCTTTCATCGCCGTAATATCTCTAAAATTCATTTCATTTGTCCACTAGCGACGCTGAGATTATTATTCATGCGTTCGTTACGTCTCGTCTCGATTACTGTAACGTATTATTTTCGGGTCTCCCTATGTCTAGCATTAAAAGATTACAGTTGGTACAAAATGCGGCTGCTAGACTTTTGACAAAAACAAGAAAGTTTGATCATATTACGCCTATACTGGCTCACTTGCACTGGCTTCCTGTGCACCTAAGATGTGACTTTAAGGTTTTACTACTTACGTATAAAATACTACACGGTCTAGCTCCAGCCTATCTTGCTGACTGTATTGTACCATATGTCCCGGCAAGAAATCTGCGTTCAAAGAACTCCGGCTTATTAGTGATTCCCAGAGCCCAAAAAAAGTCTGCTGGCTATAGAGCGTTTTCTATTCGGGCTCCAATACTATGGAATGCCCTCCCGGTAAAAGTTAGAGATGCTACCTCAGTAGAAGCATTTAAGTCCCATCTTAAAACTCATTTGTATACTCTAGCCTTTAAATAGACCCCCATTTTTTAGACCAGTTGATCTGCCGTTTTCTTTTCTCCTTTGCCCCCTTGCCGGGTTATTCTGGTTCCGGTGACCATGGATGAGGTGCTGGCTGTCCAGAGTTGAGACCCGGGGTGGACCGCTCGCCTGTTCATCGGTTGGGGACATCTCTGCGCTACTGACCCGTCTCCGCTCGGGATGGTCTCCTGCTGGCCCTACTATGGACTGGACTCTCACTATTATGTTAAATCCACTAAGGACTGTACTTAGAGGGGGGTTTCCCACATATGCGGTCCTCTCCAAGGTTTCTCATAGTCATTCACATCGACGTCCCTTATGTGGGCTCTGTGCCGAGGATGTCGTTGTGGCTTGTGTAGCCCTTTGAGACTTTTGTGATTTAGGGCTATATAAATAAACATTGATTGATTGATTGATTGATTTTCAAACTTGTCTATCGTGCTGCAATACTTCAGGGTCGGTGGAATGCCCTTCTGCTCCTTCTGTTCCAGTTGCCCATGTTCTCTGTTCAAGTAAAGTACACGACAATCACATAAGACATGTGGGAGATTTGTTCCTCAAACTTACTGGCTGGCTGCTAATTCATCAACTAATCCTTTCATGACCTATGCACACTCCTTTCATATTATTCTTGCGAGCTGAATTGAGACAAGACTCTGGGGGGGCGGAGGGAATCGGTTTTACAACGCCGTCATCACAGAGCTACACCGTTTCCTTTTTTCATTTTCATGCTGTGTGCCTTGATCCTGCAGTTCGTGCCCCTAGATTTACCCTTATTACCTTGCATGCCCAAGGGACATGTAATGAAACAGTTCCTTCATTCACTGGCTCAATTTGCTCGATTTTCTCCTTATGAAGAAGTCTGGAGTCTTCCTCATCCCTTCGGCAAACGTGCCTGCCAATATTTTGCAGAGAATCAACTTTAATTAACCCATTGCTGTTACTGGTAAAGAATACTGTAAAATAATTCCTGCCTGTTGATTTCAGCTCGCCGGTGCTCCTCTGTCCTCCACACACATATTGATGCTCTGCTCGGCGGCTTCTCAAACAGCATAATCATGCATTTCCAATTACAGAAGACACACAGAATCAAAGGCTGTCATCGGATTCGGTCCAAGTGCCAAAACATTGTAAACAGATCAAATGCAGCATCATGATGTGTCGCACGAAACCAGCTTCACTTGACAGTGATGAACAATTTGTTCCTTAGAAACCTTGGATGACACTCACACTGTGAGTTTTATGTGAAAACCTGCACCTGTCAGTCAATTGCATTTCTAGAAAGCTTGTCAGATGTGTTTTTTATTACCAATGTTTTTGAAATCACGTACAAAATACCGTATTTTCCGGACTATAAGGCGCACTTAAAACCCTTTTCCCCCCTCAAAACTCGACAGTGCGCCTTATAACCCGATGCGTCTAATGTACGGAATAATTCTGGTTTTGCTTACCGACCTCGAAGCTATTTAAGTCATACTTGACCTCCAATATCAGGAGGTGGGGGGTAGGGGGGGGGGCTTGGTCTGGAGTGGGGGGGGTGTGGTTATTTACAGCTAGAATTCACCAACTCGAGTATTTCATATATATTTCATATATATATATATATATGAAATACTTGACTTTCAGTGAATTCTAGCTATATATATATATATATATACACTACCGTTCAAAAGTTTGGGGTCACCCGAACAATTTTGTGGAATAGCCTTCCTTTCTAAGAACAAGAATAGACTGTCGAGTTTCAGATGAAAGTTCTCTTTTTCTGGCCATTTTGAGCGTTTAATTGACCCCACAAATGTGATGCTCCAGAAACTCAATCTGCTCAAAGGAAGGTCAGTTTTGTAGCTTCTGTAACGAGCTAAACTGTTTTCAGATGTGTGAACATGATTGCACAAGGGTTTTCTAATCATCAATTAGCCTTCTGAGCCAATGAGCAAACACATTGTACCATTAGAACACTGGAGTGATAGTTGCTGGAAATGGGCCTCTATACACCTATGTAGATATTGCACCAAAAACCAGACATGTGCAGCTAGAATAGTCATTTACCACATTAGCAATGTATAGAGTGTATTTCTTTAAAGTTAAGACTAGTTTAAAGTTATCTTCATTGAAAAGTACAGTGTTTTTCCTTAAAAAATAAGGACTTTTCAATGTGACCCCAAACTTTTGAACGGTAGTGTATATATATATATTTATTTTATTATACATTATAAATAAAATAAATACTTGAATTTCAGTGTTCTGGTGGCTATCCACTAGATGGCAGCATTGTCCCTGTTTAACTTCTCCGTTCATGATGAGTATATCATTTCGGCCACCGTGTTCAATGGAGAAGTCTGTACTACGAAATTTACAGGCAACATACACCTTCCCCTTCGAACTGTCCTGGATGAACTGAAATTCTTGTTTCCATTCGTTTTGGAACTTGCAAGCGTATTTCTTCATCTTGCTCGTCGACGGCGTTGCCATGTCTGTAATTTCCCCGTTCTTCTGCTTCGTCTCCTTGTTGTGTGCGCAGTTGTGCACTCTACTCTCTAAAAGCCCTAGATGTTATGACGTCATTGGGCAGGCAAGCTGTTTATATTGTGGGAAAGCGGACGTGAGAACAGGCTGTCCCCACTCAGTCTCAGGTCCGCATTGAGCTGGAGGGGGCGTGGCCTCCAGCTCCGGCTGAATACCGGGAGTTTGTCGGGAGAAAATCTCTGCCGGGAGGTTGTCGGGAGAGGCGCTGAATACCGGGATTCTCCCGCTAAAAACGGGAGGGTTGGCAAGTATGATTTAAGTTGGTACATGGTGTAATGATAAGTGTGACCAGTAGATGGCAGTCACACATAAGAGATACATGTAGATTGCAATATGACGGGGATGGGAGAGTGTTCCTGGTTTCGATTCCCGGCTTCTACCAACCTTGTTACGTCCGTTGTGTCCTTGAGCAAGACACTTCACCCTTGCTCCTGATGGGTGGTGGTTAGGGCCTCGCATGGCAGCTCCCGCCATCAGTGTGTGAACGTGTGAATGTGGAAATAATAGTGTCAAAGCGCTTTGAGTTCCTTGAAGATAGAAAAGCGCAAGTATAACCCATTTACCATTTATTATAAGTAAACAACACCAACATTTTATATGTTCCATTAACAATATAGAACATTACACACGGCGCTCAAAAATCTATCAACAATGTTTTAGTACGACTTTGGTAAGCTATGAAGCCGCACCGCTTGATGGATTGTACTGTGCTTCAACATCCATCCATCCATTTTCTACCGCTTGTCCCTTTTGGGGTGGCGGGGGGTGCTGGAGTCTATATCGTGCTTCAACATAGGAGTATTATTATGGTGTGTGTATAAGGTAAGACATATTCTCTGGCGTTTTGTTTCGCGGTATTATGCAAAAGCAACATTTCTTACCTTCTGGTACCTGCTGATGTGTATTTGGGATCTGCATAAGTCCTGAAAAATTGCGCGCGTTCGCCTTTGTAGTCTGTGTATATATACAGTATAGGTCAGTGGTGTCCAAAGTGCGGCCCGGGGGCCATTTGCGGCCCGCAGCTAATTGTTTACCGGCCCGCCACACATTCTGCAGAAATTGCAAAATTGATAATATTGCAAAAATTTTAAAAAACATTTAAAAAAAAGTGGAATGAGGTGAAATTTAACAAGAAAAAGTTGCAATGTTGACACAAAGCTGCCATGCAGGCTGTTTTTTTTTCTTTTGTCTTTGTTTATTTTTCTTTTTTTTGCCAGTGCTAAAAAAAAAACCCCCACTAAAAATCTATGTTATAATGAATTATTACTTAAAAAATATCACTTTAAAATGTTTTATGTGGAAAAAATATTGCATCTATTGTGTGGTTGCCATATAAAAACATCAAAGTTTTATTTGACAAAAGAGCATAAAACAAACAAAATAATAGTTCAAACGTAAAATCGACAGATATATCTGAAGTTGATCTCGTAATTTAAGTGTTAAAAGTAAAAAAAAACTAATAAAAATGTATCACTTTATGAGTGGGGGACCTTTTGGATCCTAAATATATTTAGTAGGATTTTATTTAACTTTTCACTGTGATTACTCAAAAATATTAAATTAAATTTCAGTTTTACTATAAAAAACAAAGTTGTCTTTGACAGAAAACATTTTTTTTTAACTTTATATCAACCTCAAGTTGATATAGAGATTTACTGTAAGCGTTAAATAAAAAATAATAACAATAATTTGACTTATTTTTAACAGTTTAATTAATGACTGAGACCCTTTGTAGTCCCCGGGAGCCCTAAAGGTTAAAAAAAAATAAATCCATATATTTTGTTAAGGTTTGAAAATGAAAAATATCAAAATTTTTCCGTGTTCGGCCCTCAGTGGAAAAAGTTTGGACACCCCTGGTATAGGTAGTATAGTAAAGTATACAGTATAGTATATAATGTAACCGAGGCTTTATAGCAGTCGCCTATACTGTATATAACTATAAAATAACAAACTAGGAGGCTCCAGTTTTACACGAGGGCCACTTTATCTAGTTCGCTTCCAAAACTCAACTCCACCACAACTTGTCACCCCACTTCCGCTCTTAGCGCCTTCAAAATATGAGCCCGAGGCATTTACTGTGTGACAGCTTATAACAGGAACTTAACATCACAAAGAGGCAAGTCCATAAAATTAGGTTACACTACCTTTGAAAAATAGCGGTACCCATAACAATAACATCGTATAGAGGAGGAATGGCAAAAAAAACGACAATTCTACTGGTTAATAAAGAGGGTGCATGAAGCGCAACATGGAGGTATTTGGGCTTCGAAACTAACGATAAAGGTGACACAAGTGTTGCTTTAAAACACGCCTCGACAAATGTGGTGGTTAGTATTACCACCTTTGCTTTAAAATTAGGGAAACATATAAATAATAAGCATTCAGATCTGCACAAGGAGTTTAAATTGTGACAGGTAATAATGTAGTTGTTACACCTGTCCTGCTGTTCGGCTCCTATGCAGACCATAGTCGAGGAACACAGGGCAGACGTTTCCTCCGGGGCCGATGTTTTCGTCGGGGGTAACACCCTTCACTTTACCCAGCAATGGGTCTGCTAAGCTCAGCTTTCGGGTCAGAATGACGAGGCCGCCGAGTCGTGCCAATCGCGTCGTTATTAGTTTTGCAGGACACAACTAGACCCGTTCATCACTCTACTGCGCAGTGCATGCGCTCCCTCTCTCTTTTTACTCACCCACTCACTCACAGACGTCATTTAAATGGTAAATGGTAATGGGTTGCACTTGTATAGCGCTTTTCTACCTTTCTAAGGAACTCTTTGACACTATTTCCACATTCACCCATTCTCACACACACACTCACACATTCACACACTGATTAGCCAACACATTGCCATTCCGGCAAACACACATACTACTCTAATGAGTTAACCAGCTCCCCTGTTGTGCACATATAGATACATAACATGTAGACACGTAGACACGCACACAGCTGCTTGGCTTGATGCCAAATATTAGCGGAGTTAAAACTGCCCAATTAGCGTCAACTAATGCAAGTGAAATGACTGAATTTTGTAACATAATCCTACAATTTGTGTTTTATCTTTAACAATGTGTGTTTTACCTGCTACGTGGCTTATCTGTGTACTTTTATCCATAGTTTAGTTTTTATTTATTTACTAATAATTGCATTTATTTATTTTTTCCTGTGATAAGGTAGGGACTTGTCCAGGGTGTACCCCGCCTTCCGCCCGAATGCAGCTGAGATAGACTCCAGCACCCCCCGCGACCCCGAACAGGACAAGCGGTAGAAAATGGATGGATGGATGAATTTTTCTTAGAGCAAACAGACCAAAATTGGCAACCATAAATCGTGAAGCATTTAAAATAATGTCAATACAGGTTTTTATTATATTCTAAGCTATATTGGCAGACTATATGTAATATGGGAAATTGTAAATTGTTCTATGAGTGCAACAAAAAAGCCCAGTGTGTTTAATGCTTTTTAATTTCTGTTTTAACCTTCTAAAATAGTTCTTTAAGTGCAATTAGATAAATATCAGTGTTTCCCACACATTCATGTATTTGTGGCGGCCCGCCACGAAAGAATTAAGGCCGCTACAAATTATTATTATTTTTTTTTAATTAATTGATTTATTTTTATTTTTTTTGTCCTGTCCAAATCATATAGTTGATGTAGATGCCCATATAGGCTGTTCAGATTTACTTTACAAAAGAGAAGTGTAGGATCAAGATTTTTGGAGCTCTTTGTTCAGTGGATCAGATGTTTGATGAATCTCTGTGTCTATCTACCACCACTACTGTTTTCTGTTTATTTGTTACAGACTGTGGCGGGACACCTCTGCCTCTGTTTCACTTTATGTTGCTGGTAAATAATATGGTTGTACTAGTAGGCTAAAGTTAAATTATTTAGTATGCACTAATTAAAGGGGCAGAGCTTTAAGAGACATTTTAGCTTTTATATTTTTATAAGATATATTTTTTGTAAGAACCACAATTAATAAATATATTTCAGTGAATAACTTATTGTTCAAATCTGTGTATAAATGTGTACATAAAGTGTTGTAATTATATTGTAAAATGGATGGATGGACGTTTAAAACAAAACTGTTATTATTAATTAGTAAGTATACATTTTTTGAGCCTTTTTAGAGAAAATCATATCATTGTAGTAAGTTATGCAAATTACTCGATGATGTCATGGTGACCACGCCCATAGCCACGCCCCCACCGCCACAGGTATCTTGGCAGTTTATGGGAAACACTGTATCATATATTTATTGTAATGTAAAGATTTTCTGTTAAAATAAAGCCAATATTGACATTTTTGTAGTTCCCTTTATTTTGAGAAGTGTCAAAAAGTATCGATATACATTTTGAGACCGAAAAACTTCGCCACGCAGGAGAGGGGGGCAGAGCAGAAAAGAGAGACAGCAGATCAACTGGTCTAAAAAGGGGCCTATTTAAAGGCTAGAGTATCCAAATAACTTTTAAGATGGTACTTAAATGAGGTAGCATCTCCAACTGTTAGGGCATTCCAGAGTACTGGAGCCCGAATAGAAAACGCTCTAAAGCCCCAAAAAAAATGCGGAATTTGCACATTTCCTGATCAAATACAGAGACAAAACCTGTGCTGAGTCTGCACGAGACTACCCTCTGATCCAGCATCCCTTAATAAACTGGGTTAGATGGCGCTTGGCTGTTTCTGTTTGTCAGCATGTCGCCAATATAATGTTTGCGGAAACGTTTATTATACACCGTGACTTTCTACAGCCTGAATAATGCGTTTAATGAACGTGTGACATCAACGCTCCTGCTAATAGGACAATAAACTGCAGATAAATGTCAAAAGGTGACGATCACCACAGGGTGGGCGGTCGTACGTGAGTTGGCAGGAGCATGTCGCGGCTGCCTTTCTACGGAGAGGTCGAGCACAACTAAAAGAACATTTACAACAATTTGACGGTTTTTTCCTGGAGAAAATAGGAGCACAGAGTTTGTATTCTAAAAGTTTTGAGTTTCATAAAAAAATTAAATAAATGGGATCAAGAAGTACTTGAAAACAAAATGCTTCTAATGAGTAAAATGTATTAACATTAATTAGAGCTAGGGATGTCAATTGATTACAATTTTGGTAACACTTTAGTATGGGGAACATATTCACCATTAATTGCTTATTAAAGTAACAAATAATTAATTTAGAGTTATTTGGACACTAGGGGAACATATAAGTGCTAGGGTGAGGGTTAGGGTGAGGGTTACTAATAAGCAATCATTTGGAGGTTATTGAGGGAAGACTCTTAGTTAAAGGCCTACTGAAATGATTTTTTAAAATTTAAACGGGAATAGCAGATCCATTCTATGTGTCATACTTGATCATTTCGCAATATTGCCATATTTTTGCTGAAAGGATTTAGTAGAGAAAATCGACGATAAAGTTCGCAACTTTTGCTCGCTGATAAAAAAGCCTTGCCTGTACCGGAAGTAGCGTGACGTCACAGGAGCTAGTATTCCTCACAATTTTCCTTTGTTTACAATGGAGCGAGAGAGATTCGGAGCGACAAAGCGACGGTTACCCCATTAATATGAGCGAGGATGAAAGATTCGTGGATGAGGAACGTTAGAGTGAAGAACTAGAGGCAGTGCAGGACGTATCTTTTTTCGCTCTGACTGTAACTTAGGTACAAGCTGGCTCATTGGATTCCACACTCTCTCCTTTTTCTATTGTGGATCACGGATTTGTATTTTAAACCACCTCGGATACTATATCCTCTTGAAAATGAGAGTCGAGCACGCGAAATGGACATTCACAGTGACTTTTATCTCCACGACAATACATCGGTGACACACTTAGCTACTGAGCTAACGTGATAGCATTGTTCTCAAATGCAGATAGAAACAAAATACATAAATCCCTGACTGGAAGGATAGACAGAAGATCAACAATACTATTAAACCATGTACATGTAACTACACGGTTAATAATTCTCAGCCTGGTAAAGCTTAACAATGCTGTTGCTAACAACGCTAAGGCTAACTTAGCAACTTAGCAACCGGACCTCACAGAGCTATGATAAAAACATTAGCGCTCCACCTACGCCAGCCAGCCCTCATCTGCTCATCAACACCCGTGCTCACCTGCGTTCCAGCGATCGACGGCGCGACGAAGGACTTCATCCGCGGGTTTGGCGGCTAGCATCGGCTAGGCGTCTGCTATCCAAGTAAGTAGTCCTTCTTGTGTTGCTACAGCCAGCCGCTAATACACCGATCCCACCTACAACGTTCTTCTTTGCAGCCTCCATTGTTCATTAAACAAATTGCAAAAGATTCACCAACACAGATGTCCAGAATACTGTGGAATTATGAAATGAAAACAGAGCTTTTTCTACGGGCTCCGATTACTTCCCTTGTCCTCGTGACGTCACACGCATACGTCAGCATAATAAAACGTTTTTAACCGGAAGTGTGGCGGGAAATTTTAAATGTCACTTTATAAGTTAACCCGGCCGTATTGGCATGTGTTGCAATGTTAAGATTTCATCATTGATATATAAACTATCAGACTGCGTGGTCGGTAGTAGTGGCTTTCAGTAGGCCTTTAATGGCTTACTGGTTGTATATTAAGGCCATGCAGAATAAGGCATTAATAAGTACTTAATAATGAATAATTGAGAGCCAATATGTTACTAATTTGCATGTTAATAAGCAAGTAATTATTGGTGAATATGTGTTCCCCCATACTAATGTCACATGGTGTTGGTGACGAACCCCAAGATGCAGAGAAGGTAGGCTTGGTGCAGGAAAACATAATTTAATGTCCAAAAATAAAGGTAAAAACACAAACCAGAAACCAGGAACAGCCAAACTGGAAAAACGGGAAACAGGAACCAGCAAACAGGAACTAGGAACAAAAAGACAGCACGCTGCAAACAGCTACAGGATACAGGTTCAACGACAAATGGTAATGGCAACGACATCAACAAGTATTAGCTCTAACGACAATACTCCAGCCCAGACTGGATGGCAAAGCAGGTTTAAATAGCAGCTGGCTGCTGATTGACACCAGGTGTGGCCAGGTGCCAATCAGCCACAGCTGAGGGAAAACAGCACTCAGGGTAGAAAAGCAGGAAATAACCAAAATAAGAGCGCTGACAGGAAACCAAACCATAACTAAACTTTCCGTGACAAACCTGACAACTAAAGTGTCACCAAAATATTTAATCGTGATTAATCAGTTTGTTCATAGTTAACTCAAAATTTGTATCGCAGATAGATATAATTTTTTGTCATTTATAAATGTACTCTGCACAGATAATTTTCAAGTTCTTATTACCGTAACTGGACAATTAGTTTACTTAATTTAAATGTTTTGTAAATATGATGCTTTTTTAAAATTTTTAAGCAACTCAACACAAAAAAAACATAAACCCGATTTTAAAGAGAATTAAAAAAATTAGCTGGGGTGTTTTGTATTTTGTAGGAATACAGAATTTGTTTTCCTGCTGTAGGAGCACTTGCATTCAGAGGATGAGCCATACCATGATTGGGTACCAGTTTAAAAACGCAAAATTGTTTCGATCATGCTTTGGTTGTCAAAGATGTTTGGAAATGTGATATTTCTACCTGATATTATGTACATTACACGTTGTACAAGTTGATCATATTTGTTTAGTTGTATGACAATGTCTTAAAGGCCTACTGAAAGCCACTACTACCGACCACGCAGTCTGATAGTTTATATATCAATGATGAAATCTTAACATTGCAACACATGCCAATACGGCCGAGTTAACTTATAAAGTGCCATTTTAAATTTCCCGCTAAACTTCTGGTTGTAAACGTCTATGTATGATGCGTATGCGGAAGTATTCGTACCCAATGTGTCACCATACAAACTGCTCTGTTTTCATTTCATAACTCCACAGTGTTCTGGACATCTGTGTTGGTGAATCTTTTGCAATTTGTTTAATGAATAATGGAGATTGCAAAGAAGAAAGTTGTAGGTGGGATCGGTGTATTAGCGGCTGGCTGTAGCAACACAACAAGGAGTACTTACTTGGATAGCAGACGCCTAGCCGATGCTAGCCGCCAACCGCATCTGTTGGGTGAAGTCCTTCGTCGCGCCGTCGATCACTGGAACGCAGGTGAGCACGGGTGTTGATGAGCAGATCAGGGCTGGCTGGTGTAGGTGGAGCGCTAATGTTTTTATCATAGCTCTGTGAGGTCCGGTTGCTAAGTTGCTAAGTTAGCTTCAGCGTCGTTAGCAACAGCATTGTTAAGCTTTGCCAGGCTGAGAATTATTAACCGTGTATTTACATGTCCATGGTTTAATAGTATTGTTGATCTTCTGTCTATCCTTCCAGTCAGGGATTTATTTATTTTGTTTCTATCTGCATTTGAGCCAGATGCTATCACGTTAGCTCAGTAGCTAAAGAGCTTCGCTGATGTATTGTCGTGGAGATAAAAGTCACTGTGAATGTCCATTTCGCGTTCTCGACTCTCATTTTCAAGAGGATATAGTATCCGAGGTGGTTTAAAATACAAATCCGTGATCCACAATAGAAAAAGGAGAGTGTGTGGAATCCAATGAGCCAGCTTGTACCTAAGTTACGGTCAGAGCGAAAAAAGATACACCCTGCACTGCCTCTCTAGTTCTTCACTCTAACGTTCCTCATCCACGAATCTTTCATCCACGCTGAAATTAATGGGGTAATCGTCGCTTTCTCGGTCCGAATCTCTCTCGCTCCATTGTAAACAACGGGGAATTGTGAGGAATACTAGCTCCTGTGACGTCACGCTACTTCCGGTATAGGCAAGGCTTTTTTTTTATCAGCGAGCAAAAGTTGCGAAATTTATCGTCGTTGTTCTATACTAAATCCTTTCAGCAAAAATATGGCAATATCGCGAAATGATCAAGTATGACACATAGAATGGATCTGCTATCCCCGTTTAAATAAAAAAAATTCATTTCAGTAGGCCTTTAACCTTCTCAATATTGTGTGATATTCAGCCTGATAAACATTCTCTAATCGAGGACTAGTAATTAAAACATCTGCCACAACATGTCCTCCTCTACAGTATATTCCACAACTGATGTACTAACATTTATGGAGGTACAAATTTAGTTTAGTTTAAGTTGATTGGGCATGTCATAGTCAACCAGTTGAGAGTTTCAAAAACACATATTTGCTGTTAAAACGATCTCCATCCACACAAGTGTAGTTTCAAAACTGTCTATGTCTACACACAAACGCATACACCTGCTGTCATGCACATTTTGTCCAATCAGAAGCCTGGAAAAAGCAGCAACGGCTGACTCCGCGGCATTTTTATCCTGCACTGCCATGAGCTAATGCAACGAAATTCCGTTTTTATCTGTACTGTAAAGTTCAAATTTGAATGACAATAAAAAGGAAGTCTAAGTCTATTACACCTCTAATAGGTTTCTTTTGATGTACTAGACCAGGGGTCACCAACCTTTTTGAAACCAAGAGCTACTTCTTGGGTAGTGATTAATGTGAAGGGCTACCATTTTGATACACACTTAAATAAATTGCCAGAAATAGCCAATTTGCTCAATTTACCTTTAACTCTATGTTATTATTAATAATTAATGATATTTACACTTAATTGAACGGTTTAAAAGAGGAGAAAACACGAAAAAAAAATTTTGAAACATAGTTTATCTTCAATTTCGAATCTTTAAAATTCTAAATTCAACCGAAAAAAAGAAGACACAAACTTAAAAAAATAATTTATAGAACATCATTAGTCATTTTTCCTGATTAAGATTAATTTTGGAATTTTGATGACATGTTTTAAATAGGTTAAAATCCAATCTACACTTTGTTAGAATATATAACAAATTGGACCAAGCTATATTTCTAACAAAGACAAATCATTATTTCTACTAGATTTTCCAGAACAAAATTTTTTTAATAAATTCAAAAGACTTTGAAATAAGATTTAAATTTGATTCTACAGATTTTCTAGATTTGCCAGAATAATTTTTTTGAATTTTAATCATAATAAGTTTGAAGAAATATTTCACAAATATTCTTCGTCGAAAAAACAGAAGATAAAATGAAGAACTAAATTAAAATTTATTTATTATTCTTTACAATAAAAAAAATACATTTACTTGAACATTGATTTAAATTGTCAGGAAAGAAGAGGAAGGAATTTAAAAGGTAAAAAGGTATATGTGTTTAAAAATCCTAAAATCATTTTTAAGTATGTATTTTTTCTTGAAATTTGTCTTTCTGAAAGTTATAAGAAGCAAAGTAAAAAAATTAATGAATTTATTTAAACAAGTGAAGACCAAGTCTTTAAAATATTTTCTTGGATTTTCAAATTCTATTTGAGTTTTGTCTCTCTTAGAATTAAAAATGTTGGGCAAAGCGAGACCAGATTGCTAGTAAATAAATACAATTTTAAAAATAGAGGCAGCTCACTGGTAAGTGCTGCTATTTGAGCTATTTTTAGAACAGGCCGGCGGGCTACTCATCTGGTCCTTACGGGCTACCTGGTGCCCGCGGGCACCGCGTTGGTGACCCCTGTACTAGACGTACAGTAACATATACGTTATTTTTAAAACCAGCCTGCACGTACACAGAGCCCTGGGAACAATATGAATCTATTTTAGTGTTTAACGTGCACAAACGCACCTGTGCTGCTGAAACCCACCAACACTCATGGCGTTATAACACTTTTAATGAGCAACACGGATATTGTGCAGTGAAGTGTAAATTATTCCTAAAATCAGCGCACACTTGAAGCAGTCAAGGAAGCCTCTTGAATGTTTAAGTGCCTAAAGCGTGCAAAGCCGCGTGTGCCGCTGCAAAGCTCTTGTTGAATTATTAGGCATTTAATCATCGATATAATGATATATTACATGTGCAATGAAGTGTGCATTGTCTTTTACACACACTAACAAGGAGGAAGTGACATCATGTTTTGCAACAAATATGGAGGTAAATCAGGACCAAATGTTTTGTACCTGGAAAAAAAAGTACTTTGATACTGAAAGTTCAGGTTCTGATGTTGAATGTTGAAAAATACATCAGTGTATTCAAAATAAAAATTAATTATGGATGTGTTGCATCCATAGCCTATCTGGAGCCTATCTCAGCTACAATCGGGCGAACACCCTGGACAAGTCGCCACCTCATCGCAGGGCCAACACAGATAGACAGACAACATTCACACTCACATTCACACACTAGGGCCGATTTAGTGTTGCCAATCAACCTATCACCAGGTCTTTGGAGGTGGGAGGAGGCCGGAGTACCCGGAGGGAACCCACGCAGTCACGGGGAGGATCATGCAAACTCCACACGGAAAGATCCCGAGGATCTGTGTAGGATGGATGTGTTATTGTAGCCAAATGATTTGTATCTCAATCTGTGGGTGTGTACTAATTTGTGTGTCTGTATATCAATCTCAGTGTGTGTATTCAGATTTTAGATCCGCGTGAGTTGTATTACAGACACAACAAATGAGTACGCACGCACGCAAATTGGATTACATGCGCACAGATTGAGATTATTTTGCGACAACCATACTTCCGTAGAAATGCATTTTTTTTTAAATGAATATATATCTGATTCACACTTCACATTTTTTTGAATGAATTCTTTATTTTCATTTTTGCCTTTCATATATTTTGATATTTGATCTTTCACATTTTTCAGATTCAATTTTTATTTACCGTATTTATTTACGTATCTCGATGAGCTCATCGAGAGAATGCCAAGAGTGTGCGAAGCAGTAATCAGAGCAAAGGGTGGCTATTTTGAAGAAACCAGAGTATAAAACATGTTTTCAGTTATTTCACCTTTTTTTGTTAAGTACATAACTCCACATGTGTTCATTCATAGTTTTGATGCCTTCAGTGACAATCTACAATGTAAATAGTCACGAAAATAAAGAAAGCACATTGAATGAGAAGGTGTGTCCAAACTTTTGGCCTGTACTGTGTATTTTTTGAAATAACTAAATATAGCGTAAACCTTAATTTACCTTTTTTGGTAAATAAATGGCATTAAAGTAACACAGTCTTATTTATCATCCCTGAAATCCTATCAGTCTTTATAACATATG
This sequence comes from Entelurus aequoreus, assembly GCF_033978785.1. Classification (NCBI taxonomy): domain Eukaryota; kingdom Metazoa; phylum Chordata; class Actinopteri; order Syngnathiformes; family Syngnathidae; genus Entelurus; species Entelurus aequoreus. The sequence continues at coordinate 4,972,676 of NC_084754.1, read as the reverse complement.
TATATATATATATATATATATATATATATATATATATATATATATATATATATATATATATATATATATATATATATATATATATATATATATATATATATATATATATATATATATATATATATTTAAATACATATATATATATTTAAATATATATATATATATATATATATATATATATATATATATATATATATATATTTAAATACATATATATATATATATATATATATACATATATATATATAAATATATATATACATATATATATATACATTTATACTATATATATATATACATATATGTATATATATATATATATATATATATATATATATATACATATATATATATATACATTTATACATATATATATATAAATATATATATACATATATATATATACATTTATACTGTGTATATATATATATATATATATATATATATATATATATATATGTATATATATATATATATATATATATATATATATATATATATATATATATATATATATATATATATATATATATATATATGTATATATACATTTATACTATATATATATATACATATATGTATATATATATATATATATATATATATATATATATATATATATATATATATATATATATATATATATATGTATATATACATTTATACTATATATATATATACATATATGTATATATATATATATATATATATATATATATATATATATATATATATACATATATATATATATATATATATATACATTTATACATATATATATATATATATAAATATATATATATATATATATACATTTATACTGTGTATATATATATATATATATATATATATATATATATATATATATATATATATATATATATATATATATATATATATATATATATATATATATATATATATATATATATATATATATATATATATATATATATATATATATATATATATATATATATATATATATATATATATATATATATATATATATATATATATATATATATATATGTATATATATGGTGAATTTGTTGACATCAGACAATAAAGCCAGCGATGGATATATCACACCTAAATACCATGCTGACCCTTACCTGGACTACATCTACCTGGACTACATCAATCTTTGTTCTCTCTCTCACACACACACACGCACACACACACACACACACACACACACACACACACACACACACACACACACACACACACACACACACACACACACACACACACACACACACACACACACACACACACACACACACACACACACACACACACACACACACACACACACACACACACACTGTAAATAGTCATGAAAATAAAGAAACCGCATTGAAATGAGAAGGTGTGTCCAAACTTTTGGCCTGTACTGTACTTACATCATGTATATAAAACCTCAATGGAAGTTCCATCGTAAGCAGACTTTTGATCGCATTTATTTCATATTTAGAATGCATTAAAAAAATAATCCATCCGTCATCATGTCTCTCATAATGAGTGTAAACGACAGGCAAACTCCCCCAAAAAAAGCACAGTTCTGAACCAGGTAGGTTACATGAGCAAGAAAGCCTGGATAAGTAAACCTTGTTCCATCCTAATCAGAAGAAGGTCAATGAGAGAACAAACGACAATCATCATCTTAATCACGAGGAGACCAACGCTACGGCTGAAGCAAAAGCAGAGGGGAAGGGGTTGTTGAAAAGAACAAATGAGCTTTTAATGGCACTGTGGACCCGCAGGACTCGGCCAGTGATGGAGAGGAAATTGCATTGATCAAACACCATCTTTGAAGCGTGTGCATCTATTGCCACCTTGCTTACCTCTTTTGAAAAAAAGCATGTCTTTGTGGCTTTCTCACTTGCTGGATGTCATTCTCCTTTCCTTCAGTGTGTGTGTGTGTGTGTGTGTGTGTGTGTGTGTGTGTGAGTGTGTGAGTGTGTGTGAGAGAACAAAGATTGATGTAGTCCAGGTAAGGGTCAGCGTGGTATTTAGGTGTGATATTTCCATCGCTGGCTTTATTGTCTGATGTCAACAAATCCACCATCTAGCAGGAGAGGTAAACAATAAATAAGTATATATATATATACATATATATATATCAGTGGAGGCTGGTGACTTCCAGAATTGAGGAGGCCATTTTTTTCCGCTTGCTCACTTCACTCGCGATGGAATGTTCCCTGTTCTCTTATCTGTCTTTGTGCTGGCCAAAGGCATACTATTTGGAGTGTAAGCTACAGTCAGAAAGTTCTTGCTGATGCAATTCATTGTGCAGAGCTTAGCCTTGTGCCTTCCTGAAGAAATTACATTGCTGTAAGTCTATGAGCCTGCCTGATAATTAAGCTGAGAAATGACATTTGGATGTTATATAAACGCCAAGTGAACATGTGTAAAAGGCAGGAATTTTAATTATGTAGTTAAAAACAATTTTGTTTAGCTTACATTTTTCATTCTTCTACAGCTTCAACATGTAATCACCAATTTAATCAAGTTTAGCATATAAAAAAGATAAGATAACACTTTCTTTATCATATGTAGTTTTATTCAATATATTTAATATAAAATATGTAAAAATATGGTTCCAGTTGGCTTTATCTGCTGAGAAACACAGACAAAATGGAGTGTTATTACTACTGAGAACTAGTGGTGTAAGTTTATAGCTCATATAGCCAAAGCTATATGAGCTATAAACTTCACGGATGATAGCCAGGGGTGTTCTCTAAATTTCCTGAAAAGCACAAGTTGATAGGACACTCGTAGCCACTATGGCGAGTGTTTGTTTGACTGAAGTGGCTGGCGAATTCTCAAAATGGCTTCTGTGTTGATTAGGAAAGGAAAGGATTGATTCCAAATGAACCAGTAGCATGTGATTGGACGAACAAAATGTCAATCTTTCAGCCCTGGACACAATGCATGGTGAGGCCAGGCCTCCGTTGCCCACCCATTTTCAGTGATCTGGCCAATCACATATTGGCATGAAAAAGCATGCATTACATTGACTTCTATGAGAAGCTAATTTCCTAGGGGAGGCCTGGCCTCCCTTAATACAAACTGATAGGGAAATCTGGCCTGTTGCTTTACAATTGCAATATTGGGTTTTAGCCATGGGAACATTTAGATTTATGAACAAAACTAAAATAATATGAATATAAAAAATAAAAAATATGTTTTTTGTTAAAATAAATAAATAAAATAAATATATTTATTGTTTTTTTTAAATCTCTCTCTTCTCTCAAATTATTGGGGAGGCCAGGCCTCCTCCACCTCTATGGAGGAGCCTCCACTGATATATATATATATATATACAGTGTTTCCCATAAACTGCCAAGATACCTGTGGCGATGGGGGCGTGGCTATGGGCGTGGTCACCATGACATCATCGAGTAATTTGCATAATCTACTACAATTATATGATTTTCTCTAAAAAGGCTCAAAAAATGTATACTTACTAATTAATAATAACAGTTTTGTTTTAAACATCCATCCATCCATCCATTCATCCATTTTACAATATAATTACAACACTTTATGTACATATTTATATACAGATTTGAACAAAAAGTTATTCACTGAAATATATTTATTAATTGTGGTTCTTACAAAAAATATATATTTTAAATATAAAAGCTAAAATGTCTCTTAAAGCTCTGCCCTTTTAATTAGTGTATACTAAATAATTTAACTTTAGCCTACTACTACAACCATATTATTTACCAGCAACATAAAGTGAAACAGAGGCAGAGGTGTCCTGCCACAGTCAGTAACAAATAAACAGAAAACAGTAGTGGTGGTAGACAGACACAGAGCTTCATCAAACATCTGATCCACTGAACAAAGCTTAACCTATTGTTACTATAACAATCTACAAGGTTAATGTAGGTTGCTTCTCTTTCTTCCCCTCCACGAAATAATTACGTCCGCCAAAAAAAAAAAAAAAAAAAAAAAAAAATATATATATTATTATTATTTATTTATTATTATTTATTTATTTTTTATTTTTTATTTTATTTGTGGCGGACGTAATTCTTTCGTGGCGGGCCGCCACAAATAAATAAATGTGTGGGAAACACTGATATATATATATATGGTATGAAGACTGATAGGAATTCAGGGATGATAAATAAGAGTGTGTTACTTTAATGCCATTTATTTACCCAAAAAGGTAAATTGAGGTTTACACTATATTTAGTTATTTAAAAATATATACAGTACAGGCCAAAAGTTTGGACACACCTTCTCCTCATTCAATGCCTTTTCTTCATTTTCATGACTATTGTAGATTGTCACTGAAGGCATCAAAACTATGAATGAACACATGTGGAGTTATGTACTTAACAAAAAAAGGGGAAATAACTGAAAACATGTTTTATATTCTAGTTTCTTCAAAATAGCCACCCTTTGCTCTGATTACTGCTTTGCACACTTTTGGGATTCTCTCGATGAGCTTCAAGCACACCTATGAAGTGAAAACCATTTCTGGTGACTACCCCTTTCAGCATTAATGGTGCCTTCACAGATGTGTAAGTTACCCATGCCTTGGGCACTAATACACCCCCATACCATCACACATGTTCATTTCAAATGTGGACTCATCAGACCACAGAACACTTTTCCACTTTGCATCAGTCCATCTCATAATGAGCTCCGGTCCAGCGAAGCCGGTGGCGTTTCTGGGTGTTGTTGATAAATGGCTTTCGCTTTGCATAGTAGAGTTTTAACTTGCACTTACAGATGTGGCGACCAACTGTAGTTACTGACAGTGGTTTTCTGAAGTGTTCCTGAGCCCATGTGGTGATATCTGATATCGGTTTTTGATGCTGTACCGCCTGAGGGATGGAAGGTCATGGGTCTTGCCACTTACGTGCAGTGATTTCTCCAGATTCTCTGAACCTTTTGATGATATTACTGACCGTAGATGGTGACATCCCTAAATTCCTTGCAATAGCTGGTTGAGAAAGGTTGTTCTTAAACGGTTTGACAATTTGCTCACGCATTTGTTGACAAAGTGGTGACCCTCGCCCCATCCTTGTTTGTGAATGACTGAGCATTTCATGGAAGCTGCTTTTATACCCAATCATGGCACCCACCTGTGCCACATAAGTGTTTGATGAGCATTCCTCAACTTTCTCAGGTCTTTTTTGCCACGTGTGCCAGCTTTTTTGAAACATGTTGCAGGCATCAAATTCCAAATGAGCTAATATTTGCAAAAAATAACAAAGTTGACCAGTTTCAATGTTAAGTATCTTGTCTTTGCAGTCTATTCAAAGGTTGAAAAGGATTTGCAAATCATTGTTTTCTGTTTTTATTTACCATTTACACAACGTGCCAACTTCACTGGTTTTGGGTTTTTTAAAACTGATGTTTCATTTGTGCAGATGTTTTTGAAATGTTTGAGCTACAAAAAGCATGCCATGTCTTATTCTGTTTATATCTGACCAGACAGCTGACATTAATACACTGAGCAAAAATTGCATGATATACTTCCACTATTAGTATAAGATAAAACTACCTAATAAATACACTTTTGCATGTAAACTGACAGTTTGCTCCAAAATGACCCAGTCCGGATGATATATCGCATCTGTTGGTGATTATCCGGGCTCAGTCCATCATTCACCAGGGAGGACATAATGACTGTTCCCCTGTCTACACCTCGCTAAAACGATGGTTATAAATGAAGCATAAAAACATAAAAGAAGCATAGTGAGACAATCGATCACGACACACACACACAAGCAGACTCTAAATGATCATTTCATGCTGAAATGTTAAGTTGACCCTAACCCCTTAGAAGCGCCACTAACGAACGACACTTTGCAATGTGATGCTAATCAGAATGTGAATTTTGCCCATTCTTAGAAGCTGAAGATAGTAGAAGGCTGATAAAGTACTCGCTGTTCAATTACATTGAGATACTACACAATGGTAGCTTAAAGGCCTACTGAAAGCCACTACTAGCGACCACGCAGTCTGATAGTTTATATATCAATGATGAAATCTTAACATTGCAACACATGCCAATACGGCCGGGTTAACTTATAAAGTGACATTTTAAAATTCCCGGGAAATATCCGGCTGAAACATCACGGTATGATGACGTATGTGCGTGACGAAGTCCGAGTAACGGAAGTTATGGTACCCCGTAGAATCCTATACAAAAAGCTCTGTTTTCATTTCATAATTCCACAGTATTCTGGACATCTTTTGCAATTTTTTTAATGAACAATGAAGGCTGCAAAGAAGACAGTTGTAGGTGGGATCAGTGTATTAGCAGCGGACTACAGCAACACAACCAGGAGGACTTTGTTGGAGCGCTAGCCGCGCTAGCCGCGCTAGCCGCGCTAGCCGCGCTAGCCGCGCTAGGCGCCGACCTCACCTTGACTTCCTACGTCTCCGGGCCGCCAAATGCATCGGGTGAAGTCCTTCGTCCTTCTGCCGATCGCTGGAACGCAGGTGAGCACGGGTGTTGATGAGCAAATGAGGGCTGGCTGGCGTAGGTGGAGAGCTAATGTTTTTAGCATAGCTCTGTGCAGTCCGATTGCTAAGTTAGCTTCAATGGCGTCGTTAGCACAGCATTGTTAACCTTCGCCAGCCTGGAAAGCATTAACCGTGTATTTACATGTCCACGGTTTAATAGTATTGTTGATTTTCTATCTATCCTTCCAGTCAGGGCTTTATTTATTTTGTTTCTACATGCAGTTAAAGCACGATGCTATCACGTTAGCTCGTAGCTAAAGCATTTCGCCGATGTATTGTCGTGGAGATAAAAGGCACTGAATGTCCATTTCGCGTTCTCGACTCTCATTTTCAAGAGGATATAGTATCCCAGGTGGTTTAAAATACAAATCTGTCATCTACAATAGAAAAAGGAGAGTGTGGAATCCAATGAGCCAGCTTGTACCTAAGTTACGGTCAGAGCGAAAAAAGATACGTCCATCACTGTCTCTCAAGTCATTCACTGTAACGTTCCTCATCAATGAATCTTTCATCCTCGCTCAAATTAATGGGGTAATCGTCACTTTCTCGGTCCGAATCTCTCTCGCTCCATTGTAAACAACGGGGAATTGTGAGGACTACTAGCTCCTGTGACATCACACTACTTCCGGTACAGGCAAGGCTTTTTTTTTATCAGCGAGCAAAAGTTGCGAACTTTATCGTCGATTTTCTCTACTAAATCCTTTCAGCAAAAATATGGCAATATCGCGAAATGATCAAGTATGACACATAGAATGGATCTGCTATTCCCGTTTAAATAAAAAAAAATCATTTCAGTAGGCCTTTAAATAAACAATGAATGTATTGAAAAACAACAACTGTTGTTTGTATTGATGTGTATTTCTGGTCTTGTCACCCCCTCCCGGGCAGAAGGGCGACACAACAGTGCGGCTGGATCAAAAGCGACATCGGAGACGATTTGCTGAAGAAAAAGTTGGTTTATTACAAGCGATCATCAATATACAGGTCTGCAGTACCTGACGGGGAGTTTTTCTCAGCTTGCTGCGAGATTTGTTCTCCCGGGATGCAAACGGACTAGACCGGACAAGGCTTTAAGGTAGGAAATTTTAATCTCTACTCAAAAACTCAACGAAGTACAAAACAAAAAGGCGCACAAGGCGAAGGCAAGCTTAAAGGCCTACTGAAAGCCACTACTACCGACCACGCAGTCTGATAGTTTATATATCAATGATGAAATCTTAACATTGCAACACATGCCAATACGGCCGGGTTAGATTACTAAAGTGCAATTTTAAATTTCCCGCGAAATATCCTGCTGAAAACGTCTCGGTATGATGACGCCTGCGCGTGACGTCACGGATTGTAGCGGACATTTTGGGACAGCATTGTGGCCAGCTATTAAGTCGTCTGTTTTCATCTCAAAATTCCACAGTATTCTGGACATCTGTGTTGGTGAATCTTTTGCAATTTGTTTAATGAACAATGGAGACAGCAAAGAAGAAAGCTGTAGGTGGGAAGCGGTGTATTAGCGGCCGGCTGCAGCAACACAAACACGTAGCCAGTGTTTCATTGTATACATTCCCGAAAGATGACAGTCAAGCTTTACCATTGGCCTGTGGAGAACTGGGACAACAGAGACTCTTACCAGGAGGACTTTGAGTTGGATACGCAGACGCGGTACCGTGAGTACGCATGAGCTGCGGCTTCCAAACATTTGATCGCTTGCCCGTACGTGCGTGCCGCTATGTGCAGTTCACATACGTAACTTTGGGGACTTTGGGGAAATATATGTGCTGTATGAACTTTGCGGAGGTGAACGGTACTTTGGGCTGTGGGATTGAGTGTGTTGTGCGGGTGTTTGATTTGTATTGGCGGGTTATATGGACGGGAGGGGGGAGGTGTTTGTTATGCGGGATTAATTTGTGGCATATTAAATATAAGCCTGGTTGTGTTGTGGCTAATAGAGTATATATATGTCTTGTGTTTATTTACTGTTTTAGTCATTCCCAGCTGAATATCAGGTCCCACCCGCCTCTCACAGCATCTTCCCTATCTGAATCGCTTCCACTGCCCTCTAGTCTTTCACTCTCACTTTCCTCATCCACGAATCTTTCATCCTCGCTCAAATTAATGGGGAAATCGTCGCTTTCTCGGTCCGAATCGCTCTCGCTGCCACAACCTGTGACGTCATGCACATATCGTCTGCTACTTCCGGTACAGGCAAGGCTTTTTTATCAGCGACCAAAAGTTGCGAACTTTATCGTCGATGTTATCTACTAAATCCTTTCAGCAAAAATATGGCAATATCGCAAAATGATCAAGTATGACACATAGAATGGACCTGCTATCTCTGTTTCAATAAGAAAATCGCATTTCAGTAGGCCTTTAACGCAGGAAACAAAAGCTAAAACTTAGCATAAACTATGGACATGAACCATGAAACTAAAAAACATGAAAAAACTCACTAAACTGTGGCTTGAAACAAATAGCAAGAACTATGGACATGAAACTAAAACGGCCTTCTTTCATCTCCGTAATATCGCTAAAATTTGTTCCATCTTGTCCACTAGCGACGCTGAGATCATTATTCATGCGTTCGTTACGTCTCGTCTCGATTACTGTAACGTATTATTTTCGGGCCTCCCTATGTCTAGCATTAAAAGATTACAGTTGGTACAAAATGCGGCTGCTAGACTTTTGACAAAACAAGAAAGTTTGATCATATTACGCCTATACTGGCTCACCTGCACTGGCTTCCTGTGCACTTAAGATGTGACTTTAAGGTTTTACTACTTACGTATAAAATACTACACGGTTTAGCTCCAGCCTATCTCGCCGATTGTATTGTACCATATGTCCCGGCAAGAAATCTGCGTTCAAAGAACTCCGGCTTATTAGTGATTCCCAGAGCCAAAAAAAAGTCTGCGGGCTATAGAGCGTTTTCTATTCGGGCTCCAGTACTCTGGAATGCCCTCCCGGTAACAGTTAGAGATGCTACCTCAGTAGAAGCATTTAAGTCCCATCTTAAAACTCATTTGTATACTCTAGCCTTTAAATAGACCCCCTTTTTAGACCAGTTGATCTGACGTTTCTTTTCTTCTCTCCTCTGCTCCCCTCTCCCTTGGGAGGGGGAGTTGCACAGGTCCGGTGGCCATGGATGAAGTGCTGGCTGTCCAGAGTCGGGACCCCGGGTGAACCGCTAGCCTGTGCATCGGTTGGGGACATCTCTGCGCTGCTGACCCGTCTCCGCTCGGGACGGTTTCCTGCTGGCCCCACTATGGACTGGACTCTCGCTGATGTGTTGGATCCACTTTGGACTGGACTTTCACAATATTATGTCAGACCCACTCGACATCCATTGCTTTCGGTCTCCCCTAGTCTTTCACACCGACGTCCCACTGGGGTGAGTTTTTCCTTGCCCGTATGTGGGCTCTTTACCGAGGGTGTCGTTGTGGGTTGTGCAGCCCTTTGAGACACTTGTGATTTAGAGCTATATAAATAAACATTGATTCATTGATTGATTGAAACAAAAAGACTTACTGGACACGGCATGAATCGAACAGCACGACTATGGCAAGAAAAGTCAAAACAGAGCATGTAAAGATCATCAAGAACTATGGCATGGACACAGCATGAAATGAACATCAAGCATGGAACTATCAATGTCGCCAGACCGACTAACTGACAACGACAGGCTTGAATAATAATCTCCTGATTAGAACAGGTGCGTGCATAAGGCAGGTGAAACTAATGAGTAGTCATGGAAACTAAAACAAACAAGGGTGCACAAAAACTAACAGAACATAACTAAACAAAACACGATCTAGACCACAGATCATGACAGAGGTCAAGTAAAAAAAATGAGGCACTCCTAACACTCCTGAAAATCTAAACGTGCCGCATGCGGCCCCCAGGCCTTAATTAGCCCAGGTCTGATGTAATATCATCCACTTTATAGATTTTGACTGAAGTAGCTCAGGTTTAGAAATCTTCCAGAGGTTTGAGAAGTGACAAAAAAGGTGGTTCAACAATGAATGCCTGCTTTCTGTGAGGAAAATAATGAAAACCTGCAGTAAAAAAGTCAATAGCTGACAGACTATTTGTGTGTTTCTCACTTTGCCTCTCATCTAAATGAACAAGGTGTGCTTTCAGCCGTTTAGTTAAACTTCTCAGGACGGCGCATTCTATCCGCTGTCAATATGATACGTACATCACAGAGATGGGTGGCAGACTGAGGAGGAGAGAATAAGGAAAACAGCAACGGAAGGAAGAGTCGAGGATTCTTCTCGTTTGCCTTTAACAAAAGCTCTTACATCCTTGGAGATTCACAGCTCGGCTAATCTTCTCCATTGCTCAACTTTCACACATTTAATCAATGTTCCAGTGTATTGTGTGACCTTCAATCAGTGATAGTCCACAGACGTCACGGTAGTTTCTCTAATCTGCTGGCTCTGCCTTCATTGTACATTGAGTATTAAACAAGAGTCAAAGTTTTCGTATCCTTTTTGATATGCTGGCATCTTTAATTGTATAATATTTCTAACCAAACAAAAGACAATTTAAACTTGGAACTGTAATCTGGCTTTGAGCAGGCTACTGTGTGAACGCATTTTGTTGCAAGTTACACAATTTATATTTATCTTGGGGGTAATCTGAGTCACCCACATTATCAGCATCACCAACAATTGTCGCAACTCGTCGGTCAAACGAGGTGGGCCCTTCATCGCCGCTTGTTTTGGCCGCACTCGTGCGCGGTTCTTGGAGCCCTCAGCATTGACTGCCTCGCTATCTCACTCATTTTTCGTTTGCTGGAAATAGCAGAACAAAGCAAACAAACGGGGGGAAAAAAAGCAAAACAATGATCCATGTAGGGCTGCAACTAACGATTAATTTGATAATCGATTAATCTGTCGATTATTACTTCGATTAATCGATTAATAATCGGATAAAAGAGACAAACTACATTTCTATCCTTTCCAGTATTTTATTGGGGAAAAAAAACAGCATACTGGCACCATACTTATTTTGATGATTGTTTCTCAGCTGTTTGTAAATGTTGCAGTTTATAAATAAAGGTTTATAAAAAAAATTAAAAATAGAAATACATTTAAAAAAAAAAAAATGCCTCTACGCATGCGCATAGCATAGATCCAACGAATCGATGACTAAATTAATCGCCAACTATTTTTATAATCGATTTTAATCGATTTGATCGATTAGTTGTTGCAGCCCTAGATCCATGCATACAAAGCTACACCATATTGCCAAAAGTAATTGGCCACCTGCCTTTACTCACATATAAACTTGAAGTGCCATCCCATGGACTTGTCCAAAAGGTTTTAGTATCCTGGAGCATTCAAAGTTCCTTTCACTGGAACTAAGGGCACAAGCCCAACTCCTGAAAAACAACCCCACACCATAATTCCTCCTCCACCAAATTTCACACTCGGCACCATGCAGTCCGAAATGTAGCGTTCTCCTGGCAACCTCCAAACCCAGACTGGTCCATCAGATTGCCAGATGGAAGAGCGTGATTCAACAGTCCAGAGAAGGCGTCTCCACTGCTCTAGAGTCCAGTATCGACGTGCTTTACACCACTGCAACCCACGCTTTGCATTTGACTTGGTGATGTATGGCTTAGTAAAAGCTGCTCGGCCATGGAACCTTATTCCATGAAGCTCTCTGCGTACTGTACGTGGCTAATTGGAAGGTCACATGAAGTTTGGAGCTCTGTAGCAACTGACTGTGCAGGATTGATTGATTGATTGAGACTTTTATTAGTAGGTTGCACAGTGAAGTACATATTCCGTACAATTGACCACTAAATGGTAACACCCGAATAAGTTTTTCAACTTGTTTAAGTTGGGGTCCAGGAAGTCTTCGCACTATGCGCTTCAGCATCCGCTGATCCCTCTCTGTCAGTTTACGTGGCCTACCACTTCCTGGCTGAGTTGCTGTTGTTCCCAAACTCTTCACTTTTCTTATAATAAAGTTGTTTTTGGAATATTTAGGAGCGAGGAAATTTCACGACTGGATTTGTTGCACAGGTGGCATCCTATGACAGTTCCACGCTGGAAATCACTGAGAGCGGCCCATTCTTTCACAAATGTTTGTCGAAACAGTCTCCATGCCTAAGTGCTTGATTTGATACACCGGGCCAAGTGATTAGGACACCTGATTCTCATCATTTGGATGGGTGGCCAAATACTTTTGGCAATAAAGTGTATCTTAAGAGGCTTTCTGATTGTCAACCAGGGACAGGTGAGGGAGCCACCCTTCAGACCAGTGGTGAAAAATGGAGGCAAAAAGGAAGTGGAAACAAAAAAATAAGAGCGCTGGATAGGAAGTAGTACTGGAACTAAGGAAATAAACAAAAGTCCAAGACAGTCATGAAGAAGAATCATCACAATAACCACATTTTTAATAAGACGCTTTTTATGCTATTGGATTGTCCTTGTTGAACATTACCTGCATTGATTGGTGGAAAAAGTGTATTTGAAGTAAAAAGAAAAAGAAAACATTTGGACCAATTAAAATTTGTATAATTTTTTTTTTTGATAGATTTAATTTAATATCATTCTAAAAATACTTTATTGGATCATTTCCTTCTGCACATTACAATGCTTGCGAAGGAAGCTCGTGTAGCTGCGTACATTTTCACTTCCTGTGTGCACTTTTCCCAACACGTCTGCTCATATTAAGTACTGTATTTTACGGACCATAGGGCGCACCAGATTATAAGGCGCACCGCCGATGAATGGTCTATTTTAGATATTTTTTCATATATAAGACGCACCGGATTATAAGGCGCATTAAAGGATTATTATTATTATTTTTTTTCTAAATGTAAAACACTTCCTTGTGGTCTACATAACATGTAATGGTGGTTCTTTGGTGAAAATGCTGCAAAGATGATGTTTTACAGATCATCCTCAAGTCGCTTCAGGATGCGCCGTTTTGTGGGCGGTCTTATTTACGTGGCTCACCTTCGACAGCGTCTTCTCCCCGTCATCTTTGTTGTAGCGGTGTAGCGTGCAAGGACGGGAGTGGAAGAAGTGTCAAAAAGATGGAGCTAACTGTTTTAATGACATTCAGACTTTACTTCGATCAATAACGGAGCAGCATCTCCTCATCCGGAAACAACAACAATGTGTCCCGTGAAAAACCGAACTCTCTAATAACTAAAGTTCCTTGGGTGAATAATGTAAACTCACTACACCGGTATGTTTTAGCGCTTTCATGGCGCGTTTACTTACAGATATAAGTAAGAACTTTACACTACTTTATATTAGAAATGGCAACAGCGGAGGATGAATGTCTCATAACAAGAAGATAGAGAAAAAGAAGTTGCTTATCAACTACGGTGTCTCCACAGACTACAAATGCGGACGCGCGCAAATTTTCAGGACTCATGCAGATCCCAAATACAGATCAGCATGTACCAGAAGGTAAGAAAAGTTGCTTTTGCATAATATTGCGAAACAAAACGGCAGATAATATGTCTTACCTTATACCATACTTGCCAACCCTCCCGTTTTTAGCGGGAGAATCCCGATATTCAGCGCCTCTCCCGACAACCTCCCGGCAGAAATTTTCTCCCGACAAACTCCCGGTATTCAGCCGGAGCTGGAGGCCACGCCCCCTCCAGCTCAATGCGGACCTGAGACTGAGTGGGGACAGCCTGTTCTCACGTCCGCTTTCCCACAAAATAAACAGCTTGCCTGCCCAAAGACGTCATAACATCTAGGGCTTTTAGAGAGTGCACAACTGCGCACACAACAAGGAGACGAAGCAGAAGAACGAGGAAATTACAGACATGGCGGCCGAAATGATATACTCATCATGAACGGAGAAGTTAAACAGGACAATACTGCCATCTAATGGATAGCCACTGGAACACTGAAATTCAAGTATTTTTTTTTTCTCTATGTAAATAAAAAAAAAAAAAAAAAAAAAAAAAATATATATATAGCTAGAATTCACTGAAAGTCAAGTATTTCATACATATATATATATATATATATATATATATATATATATATATATATATATATATATATATATATATATGTATATATATATATACATATATATATATATATATATATATATATATATATATATATATATATGTATATATATATATACATATATATATATATATATATATATATATATATATATATATATATATATATATATATATATATATATATATATATATATATATATGAAATATATATGAAATACTCGAGTTGGTGAATTCTAGCTGTAAATAACCACGCCCCCAACCACGCCCCCCGCCCCCAAACAACCCCCCCCCCCCACCTCCTGATATTGGAGGTCTCAAGGTTGGCAAGTATGCCTTATACGCACACCATAATAATACTCCTATGTTTAATGTGCCGACAATCCATCAAGCGGTGCGGCTTCATAGCTTACCAAAGTCGTACTAAAACATTTTGATAAGATTTTTGAGCGCCGTGTGTAATGTTCTATATTTTCAATGGAACATATAAAATGTTGGTGTTGTTTACTTGAGTCATATTGCCATCATAGTGCAGTTTACTCGTATCTCTTATGTTTCACTGCCATCTACTGGTCACACTTACCATGTACCAAATAAAATTGCTCCGAGGTCGGTAAGCAAAACCAGAATTATTCCGTACATTAGGTGCACCGGGTCATAAGGTGCACTGTCGAGTTTAGAGGGAAGCAAAGGATTTTAAGTGTGCCTTATGGTCCGGAAAACACGGTACGTGTATATTACCTGGAGTCCTGAGGAAGCTTACCTCATCGGTTAAATTCTGTGCGTTTTAGAGATAAACATTGGTAGTGTGGAACAAAGAAAGCGTGTAAGACTCTCGCTTTAACTTTGAACAGAGTCCTCTCTCTCTCCATCACTTCCTCTCTTGTGGTTTGAAAACTTTATTGGCTACCAGCAGGACCTTGAGAAAACAATTTAAATGTATCTGCAATTAGACTTGTAATAATGAGCACACACAAACACAGTCTTGTATTTGTTACCTTCTTGAGACCTGAGAAAAATGCCTACCTCATGAGGACCACCCTTTCTAGACATATAAAGATTTGTATTAATATATATTGTGCAAATATAAAAAAGGTAAACTTTTAGTTAATTTTATTTTATTTTAATTGTTTGTTTGTAATTGGTTTTGAATCTTCATTATTTACTTCAAGTTATTACAGTATGTCTCTATATACATATTCATTTATTTATTTTAAATACATTTTGACCAAAGGGGGTGCATTTACATTTCTTACACACACTTGTTATTTCATATGTTGACCAGAGGGGGAGCCCTTTTAAAACCGACACACAGTCAATTTGAAAAAATCCCTCCTTTTTGGGACCACCCTCATTTTGATAGATTTCACCACTAGGGGTGCAAATGAGACATTCTCTATTAGATGCAATGCTTTTCCATAATGGGACCATCATTTCGGTCCTAACTCGTTCACCGGTCCTCATATGGAAGGTACTTTTCCTTGTTGAGGTCTCAAGAAGGGTGGAAACACAAGAATGCATAATCACACACACACACACGTACAGATTTTTGCCCCAGGCTGACACGGACACAAAGGAATTAAGTGGAAGTTACTCTGCAAGTCTGCAAGACTATTAATCGATGTCACCTGAAGCAGTGTGTAGTTAGCAGGAAATTACGTGTGCGTGCTTGTTTGTGTATGAGATTGAACAATTGGCACCTTATCAACAGTCGGCCAAGTCTAACTAAAGTTGAACATTAAAAATACACCGTGCAAAACAAAGAGTTGATCATCATCTGATGCTCTGTTTACACATTTCAAGAACCCGCTGTCAGGGGTTCAGACAAGAAGCAAGGAATCATGCAGAGACAGAGTTCAATTTTGCTCAATGAGGAGAGACGTATTGGGCTGTACACTTAGTTACAGTTCCAACCTACGCTCTAAGGTACAGTCCCACGTGCTCCTCTATTTATTTGGGAGGTCCCTGGTTGAAATGAACCCCCTTCCTTCAGAAGCAGCCTCAGTGGGCTGCTTCTGAAGGAAGGGGGTTCATTTCAGCAGCCCCAGTTAGACACAATATATGATTATTCAGAAATGGAAATGTGCTGACACTCATGATATCGCCCTGTCTCTGCTTTGTCTGCGTCAAGGTACTCGATGTTCGCCCTTGGCAGTCAGCAGGCCGGGTCTGGACACAAACACTCGCAATCTTGGATTGCGAGTCGTCCCTTTGCACAGATAGAAAAGTACAACTTCAGCACAATTGATAATGAGTATAGCAATGGCCTTTAAGCATAAGAGTTGTGTGATAATTTATACATACACTACCGTTCAAAAGTTTGGGGTCACCCAAACAATTTTGTGGAATAGCCTTCATTTCTAAGAACAAGAATAGACTATCGAGTTTCAGATGAAAGTTCTCTTTTTCTGGCCATTTTGAGCGTTTAATTGACCCCACAAATGTGATGCTCCAGAAACTCAATCTGCTCAAAGGAAGGTCAGTTTTGTAGCTTCTGTAACGAGCTAAACTGTTTTCAGATGTGTGAACATGATTGCACAAGGGTTTTCTAATCATCAATTAGCCTTCTGAGCCAATGAGCAAACACATTGTACCATTAGAACACTGCAGTGATAGTTGCTGGAAATGGGCCTCTATACACCTATGTAGATATTGCACCAAAAACCAGACATTTGCAGCTAGAATAGTCATTTACCACATTAGCAATGTATAGAGTGTATTTCTTTCAAGTTAAGACTAGTTTAAAGTTATCTTCATTGAAAAGTAGTGCTTTTCCTTCAAAAATAAGGACATTTCAATGTGACCCCAAACTTTTGAACGGTAGTGTAATTAATCCAACACCTGCCTACGACATCTCCACCAACCCATCAAGTCCTGGTCCTCCGTGTTCTTCTCATTACACTAGTACATCATTTTTTTGAACGCTCCACTTTCCGTATTATTAAAGTCAAATTTTGCCCCGACATTCCGTGTTGTTAGCATTATCATTCCTTTAGCTCATGTCAAAAGTTCCCGAATGTCATGTAGAGCTGATGATATTGAAAATTAAGTGCATCAACAGAGTTCACCTCCACTTAGAATTGTCCGGACAGCGGCGGATGGCTGTGTTGTTAGCATTAAGTACTGCTATGTCTCACTTTTTTGTCTTTGGTCACCCCTCACGTCCAAGTCTCACTAACGTGGAGATGTATTGTTGTTGAGGCAGGACTTGAAGAAGAAGCCCATGAAAAAGTTGCTCTGTCAAAAGTTGGTCAATTTGAAGATGAAGATACGTTAGCGCCAAGATTAGCCGCCATGTTGTTGTTAGGATTGTTCACTTTTAAAGGGGAACTGCACTTTTTGGGGGGAATTTTGCCTATCATTCAGAATCCTGATGTAAGGATCTATGATAGACTTTATTTATTCCACAATGGGGAAATTGTGGTTGCAGACAAGAATATAGACAGATATACACTACCGTTCAAAAGTTTGGGGTCACATTGAAATGTCCTTATTTTTGCAGGAAAAGCACTGTACTTTTCAATGAAGATAACTTTAAACTAGTCTTAACTTGAAAGAAATACACTCTATACATTGCTAATGTGGTAAATGACTATTCTAGCTGCAAATGTCTGCTTTTTGGTGCAATATCTACATAGGTGTATAGAGGCCCATTTCCAGCAACTATCACTCCAGTCTTCTAATGGTACAATGTGTTTGCTCATTGGCTCAGAAGGCTAATTGATGATTAGAAAACCCTTGTGCAATCATGTTCACACATCTGAAAACAGTTTAGCTCGTTACAGAAGCTACAAAACTGACCTTCCTTTGAGCAGATTGAGTTTCTGGAGCATCACATTTGTGGGGTCAATTAAACGCTCAAAATGGCCAGAAAAAGAGAACTTTCATCTGAAACTCGACAGTCTATTCTTGTTCTTAGAAATGAAGGCTATTCCACAAAATTGTTTGGGTGACCCCAAACTTTTGAACGGTGGTGTATGTTGTTATTTTTTTTACGCATTCTAAATATTAAATAAATGCAATCAAAAGTTCACTTTTAATGGAGCCTATGAAGGTTGTTCTATTTTGCTTATAAAAGCCTTTGAAAAGAAACATCTAAACACCTCCATTAAGGTTTTATGTACATACTGTAAGTACATACAGTCGTGGTCAAAAGTTGACATACCCTTGTAAAGAACATCATGTCATGGCTGTCTTGAGTTTCCAATCATTTCTACAACTCTTCTTTTTTTGTGATAGAGTGATTGGAGCACATACTTGTTGGTCACAAAAAACATTCATGAAGTTTGGTTCTTTTATGAATTTATTATGTGTCTACTGAAAATGTGAGCAAATGTGCAGGGTCAAAAGTATACATACAGCAATGTTAATATTTGCTTACATGTCCCTTGGCAAGTTTACCTGCAATAAGGCGCTTTTGGTAGCCATCCACAAGCTTCTGCTTGACATTTTTGACCACTCCTCTTGACAAAATTGGTGCAGTTCAGCTAAATTTGTTGGTTTTCTTACATGGACTTGTTTCTTCAGCATTGTCCACACGTTCAAGTCAGGACCTTGGGAAGGCCATTCTAAAACCTTCATTCTAGCCTGATTTAGCCATTCCTTTACCACTTTTGACATGTGTTTGGGGTCATTGTTGTGGAACACCCAACTGCGCCCAAGACCCAACCTCCGGACTGATTATTTTAGCTTGTCCTGAAGAGTTTGGAGGTAATCCTCCTTTTTCATTGTCCCTTTTACTTTCTGTGAGGCACCAGTTCCATTGGCAGCAAAACAGGCCCAGAGCATAATACTACCACCACCATCCTTGGCGGTGGGCATGGTGTTCCTGGGATTAAAGGCCTCACCTTTTCTCCTCCAAACATATTGCTGGGTATTGTGGCCAAACAGCTCCATTTTTGTTTCATTTGACATAACACCTTCTGGAGGAAAGTTCTATGGTCGGATGAAACAAAAATTGAGCTGTTTGGCCACAATACCAAAATCAGTAAGAGCCAATGGCTAAATCAGACTAGAATTAAGGTTTTAGAATGGCCTTCCCAAAGTCCTGACTTAAACGTGTGGACAATGCTGAAGAAACAAGTCCATGTCACAAAACCAACACATTTAGCTGAACTGCACCAATTTTGTCAAGAGAAGTGGTCAAAAATGTCAAGCAGAAGCTTGTGGATGGCTACCAAAAGTGTCTTATTGCAGTAAAACCTGCCAAGGGACATGTAAGCAAATATTAACATTGCTGTATGTGTACTTTAGCTCACATTTTCAGTAGACACATAATAAATTCATAAAACAACCAAACTTCATGAATGTATTTTGTGACCAACAAGTATGTGCTCCAATCACTCTATCACAACAAAATAAGAGTTGTAGAAATGATTGGAAAGTCAAGACAGCCATGACATGATGTTCTTTACAAGGGTATGTCAACCTTTGACCATGACTGTATGTAATGGGTACATTCATAATAACATTTAATATTTAAGTATTTTGTCATGACTTGACATGAAATGATTACATATGGCTCCTTAAAAGTCTTCGTTTTTGCATGCAAGTTTTTTTTGCAAAAGCAGATTTGTGATTATGTCAAAATCAAAACAAACAAACAGGGCAACAGGAAAGGAACTGCCACTAACCTTCAAAGCTTCGCCAATAAGACCAAAGGTCATTTCTTTTTCCGCCGTCGATTTGTCAGCCATTCTTCAATCATTTATTTCTCAACTAACAAGATGCAACCTGCACATTTTGCATAAAGGATGTCAACAAACTGCCGTAGCATTAAAAGTGTTTATTATCACTCATTTCCTGTCTGTGTGCAAAAGTCGACTTAATCGAGTGCCAATGCATATACGAACTGTCCGTCATTCTATTAGTATTGTCCATCCCATTGTCCTTTTGTAGGAGTTTGGTGATCTTGACAGCATGTGGACTGGCTCTTACTTTATAGTTGGAGGGAATGTCAAGGTCCAATCTGGTTTCTTTGGCCTCATCAAAAAGAACAAAGTGAAGACTGACTGAAAGAACAGAGGCAGAAGGTCTGTAGAAAAACCCCCAACATAAAAAAACATATGGGTCACATCAAGACCTACAGGTAAACCAAACTAATTAAGATGGAAGACACGTACGAGAGTGGAGAGACTTGGTGGTGAAGCATGAGACGAAACAACACTGCAACCTGGGACTAAAGTTGAGATGAAAGAGAGCAGAGGAAAAAAGGACCTTTAACCAATGATGGGCAGTAACAAACTACATGTAGCTAAGTTATGTAGCTTAACTACATTTTCCAATAGCTTCGCGGTAGCTTAGTTACTGATGTGTATGTCTGGTGTTGTCATCCCCCTCCCGGGTAGAAGGGCAACACGGCAGTGCGACTGGATCAAAAGAGATGTCGGAGACGCTTTGCTGAACAAAAAGTTGCTATATTACAAGCGAGCATCATTATACAGGACTGCAGTACGTGGAGGAGATCAGGTAAAAAAAATGAGGCACTCCTAACCTGGAGAGGCCGAACCACAGTCTTATATTCCTTCTTCCTGTCTCTGTGTTTGTGTTAATTCAGAAGAACACAACCTGACCATGTAAGGAGATGTTCATGTGAAAGTGCCTCAGAAACAACTGCTTTAAGTCATAACTTAAATGTTGGCTTTGAGCTAGACAGATAGCCCTATCCTTGAGAAGAGACTATCACTTTTGCATTCCGAAGTCCCAATTAGGGCCTCTTTTTTTACGTGATCCAATCCACCTGCGAATATCAAACTAAGGGGCCTTATCTTATTATGTGCTCAAACTGAAATACCATTATCTAATTAAACTTGGTGGTTCGCCTTCTCCAAGTTGGATATAAATCCTCACCATAATCAAAACATGATATGAGTTCATTAATTCACTTCATTACTTTTTAACGAGTAGCTTTTCCTGTAGCTTAGCTACTTTTAGACCCATGTAGCGAGGTAGCTTACATCAAAGCTACAAGCTACAAAGACAGAAAATGGACTGCGAATCCAGGCCCCATAAAAATAAGAAAACTCACAATAATGCGTGTCCATGGTCATATTGAGACAAATGTATGCGTTTTAGAGAAAACAATACCCAAAACCTTAGTTTTTAGTTGTTTACTCAGGAAACCAAAATCATAACTGCTCTCTTCAACAAAGTCTGGGAACACAAATTTAGAAACACACATAAACACACATAACGTAAAAAAAAATATTCAGTCAAAGGCTGGACTCCAGGGAGGGGGGTCCATACTGAGGCCAAGGAAAAAAACCTCGTAGCCATAGCGCACATAAACAGGTTACATAGAATCAACAAACCTTGCAACAGAGGGGAGGGAGTGGGAGCTACGGAGGCCAGCTGCTGTATAAACGCACATATGTTAATGTATTGTCCTTCTTTCACTCATACATCAACTACAGACACAGCTAATAATAATAATAATAATAATAATAATAATAATAAGTATTATATGTTGCACTTTACATTTGAACGACCAATTTTAAAGTACTTCGGAGTCACAAAAGCATTAAAACAAGACAGAAAAAAACCTATCGTTAAAAATTTGCTATATATAATTTTCTTATAAGGTAGGTTTTGAGTCCTTTTTTAAAAGCAGCCTGTAGTGACGCTGATCATGGCCATTTATGTCACATGTATTTTGGAAAAGGCTTTGACTTGGTTCAGATTGTTTCACCATAAGTACTAATAGTTTATTAAAACATATTGAAGGAGTTATCCATTTGCACACATTATTTCGACCAGTGGCGGGCGGTGCGTTTCCCACCTAGGCCTTCAGTAATGTCCGACTTCTATGATTACCTGTCAAAATACCATCGTTGATGTCACCACATGACCACTGCTGGAGAAATACTATACAGCAGGGGTGTCCAAACTTTTTCCACTGAGGGCCGCACACTGAAAAATCAAAGCAAGCGGGGGCCATTTTGATATTTTTTATTTTAAAAACCAATACAATATATGTATAAAAAAAGATACATTTAGGCCTCCACTCAGACTTGATCCCGGGACCCCAAAAGGTTTTTTCATCATTGATATATAAACTATCTGACTGCGTGGTCGGTAGTAGTGGCTTTCAGTAGGCCTTTAGGGAAACTAAATAAAAAATACTTTATCTTTAATTATGATCCTGATTTCTGGTTATGTTAGGCCAGCAGAGAAGGTCTTGCTGGCCCTGACGGCACACCACTGATTTCGACTCCAAGTTCAAGTCGTAAAACGATACAGACGAACATCTGCATGATATCCATTAGATAGAATACAGAATCGTAATATTTTGTAATTGGCTATTTTATTTTAGGTAGCTGCTTGTAAACGTGAGTGTGATTGATGGTTCAGTGTTGGTGTTTGTCCCGATGAGGCTTGTAATTGCCTTCTGTTAGACTGTAGTCAAGATGTCAGTGCAATACGGCTGCCAGACGCTGCGGCCGTTTAATTCAATCTCACTTTATTGTTCGTTTTATTGGCGGTCGTGGTTGGCATTCACACACACACGCAGTAGCTTGATTTTTATTTTTTATTTTTTTTAGAACGCATGCAACTATTTTGTTCCTTTTTTTCCTTCTTCTGCCAGCCACAATTCCAGTGTTTGTCCCACTTGACAGTCTCGGGGACTTGATTGAAGAACAAGATCAGTCAATGCTGTTTTGTTCCCCTATGTGGACTTAAGTTGTGTTGCTGAGGAATTATAAGTGTTTTTTTTTAAAAAAACAACAGGGCAGTGTGTCCTTTTTTCTTTTCTTTTGAAAGGACAAACGCAGCTGCCAGACTCTCACCGAGCTTGAACATTTGCTGCAGAGAAATCTGGATTCTCCCGTAAATGGTAAATAGGTTATACTTGTATAGCGCTTTTCTACCTTCAAGGTACTCAAAGAGCTTTGACACTATTTCCACATTCACCCATTCACACACCAGGCACGTTCTCAGTTGGTTATTTATGCCTCATATAACGTACACTTATTCAGCCTGTTGTTCACTATTCTTTATTTATTTTAAATTGCCTTTCAAATGTCTATTCTTGGTGTTGACTTTTATCAAATACATTTCCCCAAAAAATGCGACTTATACTCCAGTGCGACTTATATATGTTTTTTTCCTTCTTTATTATGCATTTTCGGCCGGTGCGACTTATACTCCGGAGCGACCTATAGTCCGAAAAATACAGTATATATTAGGGGTATGGAACCTATGGCTCTAGAGCAGGGGTAGGCAATTAATTTTCCGCATAAGCAACCCGAGCACTGCTGGAGGGCCACACGACAATATTTCAATTAAATTTTGCTCAATATTATTTTACCGTAAGATAAATAATAATGATGATAATAATAATAATAATAATTTAATTTAACCTAACTTAACTTTATACAAGAGCAGATTGCTTTTGATGGTCACTTTATCCTGCATTATCCAACATTTTTCCCCGTCAGATTTGGACAACCATCTGTTGTTAAAAACAGTTTTTAATCATATTTATTTGATATTGTTTTTTATATTGGTTTTATATGTAATTGTTTTTTCTTTTTATTCAGTCATTGGTGGAGCTAAGGATAATATTTGAATATTGTTTTTAATATTGTTGTGCAGCACTTTGGAAACATTTTGTTGTTTAAATGTGCTATATAAATAAAGTGGATTGGATTGTCACACCTGCCAGCTTGTCCCATTTCAGTCCTAACATGTCCAAATATGCATTTACCTATGTGAAAAAGTCATTACCTGTGGTTGTCTCTTTAATTGACTGCATGGCTGCCAGCTACTCCGTGATTTGAAAGTCTGCAGTTATCCCACGTAAGAAGAAGAGCAGCTGGGCGAAAAACAGTCCATGTCTCCGGGCATACAGCGCAACAAAGTCCAATAAGCACTCCTTAATAAACTCTCCGTCAGAAAACGCCTTACTTTTTCTGGCGCTTTTGTGAGAAATGACGAAACTTGTCCTGACGGCTGCATCTCTGGGGGTGTGAAATATGGCAAAAAGTCCTTGTTGGGTTTGCAGTTTTACCATCAACGCATCAGCCTCCCTTGCGCGCGCTTCATCAGACACATTCCGGTATTTTCCCTCGTGTTTCTTCGTGTAGTGGCGATTAAAATGATATTCTTTAAACACAGCAACCTGTGTACCACACATTAAGCACACGGCTTTACCATTAATTTATGTAAAGAAATACTTGGCAGTCCATGTCTTGTTGAAAACACGCCATTTCTTTTTTTAGCGTCTCATCACTTGTCTCTATGCACCTTCACTCACATGTTCCCCCCGGACATACGGCATAAATAACACATTTCAAAATAAAAGCAGCACGGTTGTATTGCGCGCACGACATAGATGTTTTTTAAACTTTATTTTGTAATTTGTGATTGCGCCGTTCAATTCACTCACAATCGCACACGCGCATACGTCCACACGGAAGTAATACAAATAACGCTTTTCAAAACAAAAGCAGCACCGTTGTATTGCACACTCGACATAGATACTTTTTGAAATGTATTTTGTAATTTATGATTGGCCTCACGCGGGCCGGACAGGGATGCGCAAAGGGCCGGATGCGGCCCGCGGGCCGTACAATGCCCAGGTCTGATCTAGAGCCAGATGTGGCTCTTTTGATGACTGCATCTGGCTCTCAGATAAATCCGAGCTGACATTGCTTAACACGATAAGTAATGAATAATTCCGCTGGTAATCACAGTGTTAAAAATAACCACGTATCAAAAAGTCTACAAAGCCATCAGCAAAACCATACAGCACCAGAAGTCGCATTAATGGTAAGAAGTATTTTATTTATTATTGGTTACCTTCAGAATAACTGTTATTAAAAAGAAAAAGAGACTTATTATACCATATTTTTCAGAGTATAAGTCGCTCCAGAGTATAAGTCGCACCGGCCGAAAATGCATAATAAAGAAGGAAAAAAACATATATAAGTCGCATTTTTTGGGGAAATGTATTTGATAAAACCCAACACCAAGAATAGACATTTGAAAGGCAATTTAAAATAAATAAAGAATAGTTAACAACAGGCTGAATAAGTGTACGTTTATATGAGGCATAAATAACCAACTGAGAAGGTGCCTGGTATGTTAACGTAACATATTATGGTAAGAGTCATTCAAATAACTATAACATATAGAACATGCTATACGTTTACCAAACAATCTGTCACTCCTAATCGCTAAATCCCATGAAATCTTATACGTCTAGTCTCTTACGTGAATGAGCTAAATAATATTATTTGATATTTTACGCTAATGTGTTAATCATTTCACACATAAGTCGCTCCGGAGTATAAGTCGCACCCCCGGCCAAACTATGAAAAAAACTGCGACTTATAGTCCGAAAAATACGATACTCTAAAAATGTTAGTCTTACTTAAAAATGCACGCATTTAGTTGTATTCAGTGTTAAAGAATATTATATGGCTCTCACGGAAATACATTTTAAAATATTTGGCTTTCATGGCTCTCTCACCCAAAAAGGTTCCCGACCCTTGGTATATATCATTTATACACACATAGACATTGGACCCCCGAAACACATTTTTCAGAATCACAAATACTTTAATAATTCCCGAGTGGATTATTAAAGTATTTCTGATTATGATTCTGATTCTGATTGACTGTGGGAAACTTTGTTTTCTTCATTAATGCAGAGCTGGGCAAATATTTTGACTCGGGGCCCACATTGAGAGAAAAAAAAGTGTTTGGGGGGGGGGGGGGGGGGGGGTCCAATGTGTATGTGTGTATAAATGCTATATACACATTTATCTGTAAAAATCTGCTGTACAGTATGTGTGTTTGGGTCCCTTTTTTCCAGGAATACTAATACCAAAAGTCACAATATATCACCCCAAAAGCGCATATTTCGACCATTGAAATACTTTCTATAGTTCAAGACTTACACTATAGGGCGGTATAGCTCGGTTGGTAGAGTGGCCGTGCCAGCAACTTGAGGGTTCCAGGTTCAATCCCCGCTTCCGCCATCCTGCCTATTATCTGACACCTGACATGTTAGCTACTTCTCTTTGTTTATAATGTCTATCTTCTATTTCCTGCTGGACCTACTCTCTATTTTATGCTGCTGCTGTTATATATACTGTATATACCGTACTGTAATATTGTACATGGTCATTGGTATATATTGTTATATATGTTATAGACATAATATAATATATCTGCATATACATTATTCTGTACACATTATGTATATATTCGTATATATGTTAGATTTTTTTTTATTTTATAGCTTTTTTAGTCTATTTATACCTGCATTGTCCTTTCCATCCTTAAACTTTCCATCATTGTAACTGAGCTACAGTGTTGAACAATTTCCCTTGTGGATCATTAAAGTTTGTCTAAGTCTAAGTCTAAGTCTAGTCACTGCCGTTGTGTCCTTGGGCAAGACACTTTACCCACCTGCTCCCATTGCCACCCACACTGGTTTAAACGTAACTTAGATATTGGGTTTCACTATGTAAAAGCGCCTTGAGTCACTAGAGAAAAAGCGCTATATAAATATAATTCACTTCACTTCACGTCACATTAATACCAAAAGTCCCAATGTCCGATAGCATCGCTAATTCTAAAGCTCTACAGTGCAGCTGCAAAGAGAGAAATATAAACAGGGAGCAAAAGTGGCTGGACACACACGGTGTGTGAAGAAGAGAGGATAAAGAAAATCAGCAGTGGAGAAAGAACATCAGATCAGAATTGAGCGGAATAATGAAGAGACGGCGAGGAGTCCCCAGCAGAGGCAGGGAACAAGTGAAAGGGGCGGATAAATCGGAAGCGGCAGGCGGGAGGCGTAATGGACTTTTGAGTGGCGAGGAGGAGATGGAGATTTACGAGTGAGGGAGCGTTGTGGGAAAATACAGCGATGGCGAGATGGAGTGATTAGGAGCGGAGGGGCTAAATTGTGGCCTTGTTTTTAACATTGCCTGTCATGCGGAGGGTCTTTGTAAGCGAGACGACGCACAAACACTCAGGCTGACTCGCTGGGACATATATTCTCTGTCTCGCACAACTCACAGTGCTCTTATAGATAATAGATGAATGTTTTCTTTCAGCGAGCCATTTGGGTCCCCGAGAAATCAAATGTATAAAAGGATCCTAAAATTAACTGTAACGTGTTATTTTTTTGTCCAAGCAAAGGGTCCTGCACGTTAATCTGAATGTATGTTTGACAAATATAATTTTTAAAGACGAATCTAAACTACCTTAAAGGCCTACTGACACCCACTACTACCGACCACGCAGTCTGATAGTTTATATATCAATGATGAAATCTTAACATTGCAACACATGCCAATACGGCCGGGTTAACTTATAAAGTGCAATTTTAAATTTCCCGCCACACTTCCGGTTGAAAACGTCTAGATATGATGACGTATGCGCATGACGGAATCAGTTGATGCGGAAGTATCGGTACCATATTGAATACAATACAAAAAAGCTCTATTTTCATTTCAAAATTCCACAGTATTCTGGACATCTGTGTTGGTGAATCTTTTGCAAATTTTTTAATGAACAATGGAGACTGCAAAGAAGAAAGTTGTAGGTGGGATCGGTGTATTAGCGGTGGACTACAGCAACACAACCAGGAAGACAGAGATGGATAGCAGACGCGTTATCCGCCGAACTCACCTTAACTTCCTCCGTCTCGCCGACCGCATCTGTGATCGGGTGAAGTCCTTCGTCCTTCCGTCGATCGCTGGAACGCAGGTGAGCACGGGTGTTGATGAGCAGATGAGGGCTGGCTGGCGTAGGTGGATAGCTAATGTTTTTAGCATAGCTCTGTGAGGTACGGTTGCTAAGTTAGCTTCAATGGCGTCGTTAGCAACAGCATTGTTAACCTTCGCCAGGCTGGAAAGCATTAACCGTGTATTTACATGTCCATGGTTTAATAGTATTGTTGATCTTCTGTATATCCTTCCTGTCAGGGATTTATTTATTTTGTTTCTATATGCAGTTAAAGCACGATGCTATCACGTTAGCTCCGTAGCTAAAGTGTTTCGTCGATGTATTGTTGTGGAGATAAAAGTCACTGTGAATGTTCATTTCGCGTTCTCGACTCTCATTTTCAAGAGGATATAGTATCCGAGGTGGTTTAAAATACAAATCCGTGATCCACAATAGAAAAAGGAGAGAGTGTGGAATCCAATGAGCCAGCTTGTACCTAAGTTACGGTCAGAGCGAAAAAAAATATGTCTTGCACTGCACTCTAGTTCTTCACTCGAACGTTCCTCATCCACAAATCTTTCATCCTCGCTCAAATTGATGGGGTAATCGTCGCTTTCTCGGTCCAAATCGCTCTAGCTGCATTGTAAACAATAGGGAAATGTGAGGCAGGGCCGGCCCGTGGCATAGGCCGTATAGGCAAATGCTAAGGGCGCCGTCCATCAGGGGGCGCCACGCCAGTGCCACAAATGTTGGAGGAAAAAAAAACAAACAAAAAAAAAACAAGTTGGTGCTATTATTTCTAAATACATAAAATAATCCCACGTTAATTAAAATGCAAAGTAAAGCCTATTTAACAGAAATATTATTTGTTACAACATTACGCCCCACCAGTTTCATATGCGCATTCACCCAACCCTTCTTTAGTGAAAAATAAAATGTTGGTTTTTTTCAAATTCAAGACAAAGTTATATGTTTTTGGTAACACTTTAGTATGGGGAACATATTCTAAGTAACAAAGGCTTAATTGAATATAAGGTTAAAAGGATTTGCAAATCATTGCATTTTGTTTTTATTTACGAATTACACAACGTGCCAACTTCACTGGTTTTGTAAGTTTATTTTCTTGAATGTTACATCAGGCAAATGGCATCAATTCCACAAAATGACCCATTTAGGCAATGCAACTAATTGGCGACTCACATAAGAGAGCTCCAACACACCTTTATGTTTTCTAACCGTGTCTGAAATAACACATCCTCTGTGTTGATTAAACCAACGCGGGAACGAGTCCGGTGGGCGAAACGTGACCTCGAGTGATTCCCAGTGAAACGAGATGAGAAGCGCACTTCCTGTTCAGCCACACTGCGTCTTGCTGCCACTATTCACACGGACGTGGCAAAAGGCACTACGGCGGAACTGATGCGCAAACTCTATAAATCAGGGGCCGTACTTATCAAGCTTCTTAGAATTACTCCTAAGAAGTCTGCTAAGAGTTGACTTAAGAGTAAATAAATTCTTCGCTGAAAGCTGCACTTAAAAGTTAGTTATCAAGCGTCTTACTCACACTTTCAGCGAAGTGTAGGACTGAATCTTAAGTGTCACACTCAGAGCTGAATTACGACATTACTATGTGCCGTAAACGGAATTTTAGGTGACGTCATTTCTGTGTCCATAGAAATGACCAATCACGGAAGGGAATCCGTTGTCTAAGAATAAAGAAATATCTTGGAAATATTTAAGTGGACAATGGGAGTGTATATTTTGACAATAAACTACAAAATAATACAAAACAAACTAGTCCCCGCCGGCACTCACGCTACCGCTCCCTCTCTTCTCTCGCCCACACACTCACTGACGTCACTCACCTCACGGCCACACACATACGCTACTGTCATAACATTTTCTTTCCAATTCATTAATTAGGCAACTAATTTGAAACTGGTGTGGGTGGCTCTATATATACTAGCCCACTGCAGACACATGCAGAAATCAACAAGGAATAGAAAAGTATTAAATCTGTGACAAAAATAATATCCGCTCTGTCTAAACGATACCGTTTGATCAGCTGCTCGTCATCAAAAAAAACAAAAACATTGTTCCGTTCCCTGAATGTTCGCGCACGTCTCTCGCGCCTCAGTGCCATCCCCTGCTGGCAACTCCTAACCACTTAAGACACCTCTGAAGGTCTCTTAAATATCGTGGAGAGTAGGAGTGATTCTTAGACTTAAGAACGTTGATAAAAAGCTTTTATTCTTAAGTTTGAGAGTAGGACTAAATTTAGCAAATTCTCAGGACTTAAGTGTAAAATGGCACTCTAAGAAGCTTGATAAGTACGGCCCCAGGGATGTCCAAAGTGCGGCCCGCAGGTCATTTTTCAACGGCCCCACGGCCCATTTTAAAATACGATTAAAAAAATTAAAAACATAAAAAGTGGTATGAAAGACCAAACAGGTGAAATGTAACAAGAAAATGTTGCAATCGTTAAAAAAAAATAATGAATGAAAATCAATGTCATTATGAATTATTGACCTATCCAAGGCTCCAATTACGTCACATTAAATATTGCACTTTGAGATATTTTTTTGGGGAAAATGTTGCATATTTTGTGTTTGCCATATAAAAAATTGAGCTGTTTTTTTTTTTTTTTTTTTTAAAGAAGGGCTTAAAACGAACAAACAAAAAACATAAACAAAAATACAACTTAAAATTGACGGATAGATCTGAAGTTGATCTCGATATTATTGTGTGAAAAGAAAACAGTAAAAAAATGTTATAATTTATTTTTTAACACTTTAATGAGTAGGACCCTTTTGGTTCCCCAATAATTTTTGTGTGATTTGTTTTTAAGTGTCATCGCTCAAAAAATAATAATGAATTCAAATCAATGGTGTTATGAGTTATTGACCTTTTTAAGGCTCCGATTATTATATAATCTCAAATATTCCACTTAAAAATGTTATTGGGTGAAAATATTGCATAGTTTGTGTTTTTTCCATAAAAAAACAGGGTTTTCTTTGACAAAAAGAGCATACGACTTAAATCTTTAAAAACGTTATATTGACAGACAGACAGACCTAATGTTGATCTATGGATTTAAAACTTGAATAATAATAAAAATAATAATACTGAATAATGACACATTTTTAACTTTTTTTTTTAACAAAACTGAGTGGAGGCCTGAATGTATATTTTTTATACATATACTGTATTGTGTTTTAAAATAAAAAAATATCAAAATGGCCCCCGCTTGCTTTGATTTTTCAGTGTGCGGCCCTCAGTGGAAAAAGTTTGGACACCCCTGCTATAAATAAACAAGCTTTTGTGCCACGTCTGTGAAGAACCGTGTTTCAAGTAAGGTCAAGCACCACAGCGCTCGCACAGACGTGTGGTGAAAAACAAACAAACAAACAAACAAAAAACAGCAGACAAGCAGAATATACCTCAATAGGAAATATCTGTCTACGTGCTTGTTTTTCATGACCTAGCTGCACCACCCAGAAGCCCACCTGGGCCTTCTGTTGGAATAATGTGGCACACCCATGCACGCAGCCGGAGGTCGGCCTTGTCTGGTGCAGTCATGGCTGCTGCGTGCGCTTTAACACAGATATATGAGAGACGGCGAGAGGACATTTATCTCCGGCTCGCCTTCTTCAATATGCAACGACACAAAAGAAACACTTGGTGGAGATTTGTTTGGTAACACTTTAGTATGGGGAACATATTCGCCATTAATTAGTTGCTTATTAAAGTAACAAAGACTTAATTTGGAGTTATTTGGACACTAGGGGAACATATAAGGGTGAGGGTTACTAATAAGCAATAATTCTAAGGTTATTGACTCTTAGTTAATGGCTTACTGGTTGTATAATAAGGCCATGCAGAATAAGGCATTAAAAAGTACTTAATAATAAGCAACTTATTAATGGTATATATATATATAT
Organism: Entelurus aequoreus; assembly: GCF_033978785.1. Lineage (NCBI taxonomy): Eukaryota > Metazoa > Chordata > Actinopteri > Syngnathiformes > Syngnathidae > Entelurus > Entelurus aequoreus. The sequence goes on along the minus strand of NC_084754.1, from coordinate 4,940,543 downwards.
ATATATATATATATATATATATATATATATATATATATATATATATATATATATATATATATATATATATATATATATATATATATATATATATACTACCGTTCAAAAGTTTGGGGTCACATTGAAATGTCCTTATTTTTGAAGGAAAAGCACACTGTACTTGTCATGTCTGTGTTCATGTTTTTGTTTGGCCATGTGCTGTTTTGTTTTTTGGACACTTCCTTAGTTCCTTGTTTCACTTCCTGGTTTTGTTTGTCACCATAGCAACCATTAGTTTCACCTGTTCCACGTTTGTACTCACACACACCTGTCTCACGTTTTCACATTGTCATGTCACGCACCTGTTCACAGTTAAGTCACGCACCTGTTGTCACTATATAGGCTTTTCTGTTTCTGTTGTTCGTCCTGGCGACATCATACATTCATGCCATGTTCACAGTTCCTTGTCACGTAAGTTTTAGTTTGTTTAATGTTCGTAGTTCTCCGCCATTGTGCGCGCCTTTTGTTTTCCTAGTCAAGTTTGTTACCTCCTCTGTGAGCGCCTTTTGTTTATTCCTTTTTATTGTCCTTATATTAAATTATGTACTCACCTCCAAGCCGTGTCCAGTCAAGTTGCTTTGCACCTCGGAAAAACAATCCACGCCACAGACAAAGTCGTGACAGATGTCGCCAGCAATCCGTTTTTCCGCAAGCAACTTGGCGGATGGAGGAAGGAAGGTGGGAAGCGCTAGGTGCCATGGGGGACCGAGATTTGATGTGGGGGCCAAATGGCAAGCTAATTCCGATTAGCTCCATTTGGTCCGAGGAAGGCGCTGCGTCACCGCAGTCCCGGAAGCGCCGCTCCAGACAGAGGACGTCAGGGAAGGTGAGCGGACAGAACGCGGCGCTCCTGCAAGCTCCTCCCCCTCCGGGCAGAAATGGGCCGCAGCCTGCCCGGCTTCCCCAGGATGACATCACAGCTAAAGATTTTTTTTCTTTGAACTCTTTTACTTTCGATCACCTGCCCTCAACAAAGGACTCTGTTTCTATGATCAAACATTACCAGAACATGATTTTGGACATTAGAGCAAGTCCCTCACAGTCACCCAGATTTCATGCCCCGCCCCCCAGGACTCAAGCCACGCCCAAGTCACACAATTTTTTTTTTTCACCCACTCAATCCCAGGAAGAAGAAAGACTTTTTGGACAGTTTGGAGGGGAAGATTATGCCCCCCTCCTGGCCTCCCTCCACCCACCCCAAAAGACGGTTCCAGACCGCAGGGAGCGCGTCTGGGATCCGCTCCTTGAGGGGGGGGCTAGGGCTGGGAACTTTTCAGGTGGGGTGGCTCAGCATCACCATGCCAAGCCACAGCCTCCAGCTCGGCCACCACCACCTGAATTTCGTCATGCCAAGCCACAGCCCCCAGCACGACCACCACCACCAGTCTTTCGTCACGCCAAGCCACAGCCACCAGCACGACCCTCACCACCAGTCTTTCGTCACGCCAAGACACAGCCTCCAGCACGACCCCCACCACCTGTCTTTCGACCTGCCAAGCCACAGCCACCAGCACGGCCGCCACCACCAGTTTTTCGACCATGCCAAGATCTACCTGCTCCACGCCAAGCGCCACCAATACCTGCTCCACGCCAAGCGCCACCAGTACCTGCTCCACGCCAAGCGCCACCAGTACCTGCTCCACGCCAAGCGCCACCAGTACCTGCTCCACGACGCCAAGTGCCGCCAGTCGCAGCCCCACGCCGCCAAGTGCCGCCAGTCGCAGCCCCACGCCGCCAAGTGCCGCCAGTCGCAGCCCCACGCCGCCAAGTGCCGCCCGTGGCTGCCCCACGCCGCCAAGTGCCGCCCGTGGCTGCCCCACGCCGCCAAGTGCCGCCCGTGGCTGCCCCACGCCGCCAAGTGCCGCCCGTGGCTGCCCCACGCCGCCAAGTGCCGCCCGTGGCTGCCCCACGCCGCCAAGTGCCGCCCGTGGCTGCCCCACGCCGCCAAGTGCCGCCCGTGGCTGCCCCACGCCGCCAAGTGCCGCCCGTGGCTGTCCCACGCCAAGACCAAAGCCAAGACCAAGACCCGCCAAGTGACCAAGACCAAGACCCGCCAAGTGACCAAGACCAAGACCCGCCAAGTGACCAAGACCAAGACCCGCCAAGTGACCAAGACCAAGACCCGCCAAGTGACCAAGACCAAGACCCGCCAAGTGACCCAAACCAAGACCAAGTCCAAGCACCGCCACACCAAGACCAAGTCCAAGACCAACTACGCCAAGACCAAGACCAACCACGCCAAGTCCAAGACCAAGACCAACCACGCCAAGACCAAGTCCAAGACCAAGACCCAGACCCTCGCCAAGACAAAGACCAAGACCCATGCCAAGACCAAGACCCTCGTCAAGACCCGCCACGCCAAGCTTCGCCGCCTGACGCACCACGCCAAGCTTCGCCGCCTGCCACGACAACGCGCCCACCTCCTCGTCGGCCAAGGATGTGGCCATTCCATGGGCGTCCGCCACGCCAGGTGCGCCGACCTCCTCGTCTGCCACGAATGTGGCCATTCCCAGGTCGCCCACCTCGTCAGGTTCAGCGGCGGTCTACCCGCCGTCGCCACCTGACTCTGCCCCGGTGGATTCGGGGACACCTGGTCTGGCGATCCACCGCCATGTCCCCCTCCCCCCCTCCCATGACTCTTGATCCTGTTTTTTGTTTTTGGACATCTGGGATCTGTCCGTAAGGGGGGGGTTCTGTCATGTCTGTGTTCATGTTTTTGTTTGGCCATGTGCTGTTTTGTTTTTTGGACACTTCCTTAGTTCCTTGTTTCACTTCCTGGTTTTGTTTGTCACCATAGCAACCATTAGTTTCACCTGTTCCACGTTTGTACTCACACACACCTGTCTCACGTTTTCACATTGTCATGTCACGCACCTGTTCACAGTTAAGTCACGCACCTGTTGTCACTATATAGGCTTTTCTGTTTCTGTTGTTCGTCCTGGCGACATCATACATTCATGCCATGTTCACAGTTCCTTGTCACGTAAGTTTTTGTTTGTTTAATGTTCATAGTTCTCCGCCATTGTGCGCGCCTTTTGTTTTCTAGTCAAGTTTTTTACCTCCGCTGTGAGCGCCTTTTGTTTGTACCTTTTGTTTGAGTTTATAGTAATAATTAAACTATGTCTTTACCTGCACGCCACGTCCGTTCCAATTCTTTTGCACCACGGGAGAGCAAACCACGCCAAAGACCAAGTTTTGACAGTACTTTTCAATGAAGATAACTTTAAACTAGTCTTAACTTGAAAGAAATACACCCTATACATTGCTAATGTGGTAAATGACTATTCTAGCTGCAAATGTCTGCTTTTTGGTGCAATATCTACATAGGTGTACAGAGGCCCATTTCCAGCAACTATCACTCCAGTGTTCTAATGGTACCATGTGTTTGCTCATTGGCTCAGAAGGCTAATTGATGATTAGAAAACCCTTGTGCAATCATGTTCACACATCTGAAAACAGTTTAGCTCGTTACAAAAGCTACAAAAACTGACCTTCCTTTGAGCAGATTGAGTTTCTGGAGCATCACATTTGTGGGGTCAATTAAACGCTCAAAATGGCCAGAAAAAGAGAACTTCCATCTGAAACTCAACAGTCTATTCTTGTTCTTAGAAATTAAGGCTATTCCACAAAATTGTTTGGGTGACCCCAAACTTTTGAACGGTAGTGTATATATATATATATATATATATATATATATATATATATATATATATATATATATATATATATATATATATTTTTTTTTTTTAATATATATATATATACAAACTCCGTTTCCATATGAGTTGGGAAATTGTGTTAGATGTAAATATAAATGGAATACAATGATTTGCAATTCATTTTCAACCCATATTCAATTGAATGCACTACAAAGACAAGATATACATATATATATTTTTAAATGAATTTCTTAATCAATCAACAAAACAATACACAACAATACCACAATAATGCAATCCAATTCCAAAACCAAACCCGTCCCAGCAATGTTAAGAATAACAACAAACAGAGCAATTGAGAGCAATTGAGGACACACAAACATGACACGGAACAATACAAAAGTAGAGAAACAAAAATGAACATTATCGACAACAGCATCAATATTAGTCATAATTTCAAAATAGCAGTGATTAAAAAAAAAACCCTCATTGATATTATCATTAAAAACATTAATAAAAAATAATAAAAAAATTAGAAATGAACAATAGTGTCACAGTGGCCCACACCTGCATCACATCTCACAAGCTTGACAACACACTGTGTCCAATATTTTCCACAAAGATATAATAAGTCATATTTTGGTTCATTTAATAGTTGAAACAAAGATATTTGATGTTCAAACTCATAAACTTAATTCTTTTTTTTGCAAATAATAATTAACTTACAATTTCATGGCTGCAACACGTGCCAAAGTAGTTAGGAAAGAACATGTTCACCACTGTGTTACATGGCCTTTTCTTTTAACAACACTCAATAAACGATTGGAAACTGAGGAAACTAATTGTTGAAGCTTTGAAAGTGGAATTCTTTCCCATTTTTGTTTTATGTAGATCTTCAGTCGTTCAACAGTCCGGGCGTCTCCGCTGTCGTATTTTACGCTTCATAATGCGCCACACCTTTTCGATGGGAGACAGGTCTGGACTGCAGGCGGGCCAGGAAAGTACCCGCACTCTTTTTTTTACGAAGTAAATGGTAAATGGTAAATGGGTTGTACTTATATAGCGCTTTTCTACCTTTTTTTATTAAGGAACTCAAAGCGCTTTGAAAACTATTTCCACATTCACCCATACACACACACATTCACACACTGATGGCGGGAGCTGCCATGCAAGGCGCTAACCACGACCCATCAGGAGCAAGGGTGAAGTGTCTTGCTCAAGGACACAACGGACGTGACTGGGATTGTAGAAGGTGGGGATTGAACCAGTAACCCTCAGATTGCTGGCACAGCCACTCTACCGTATATATATATATATATATATATATATATATATATATATATATATATATATATATATATATACATATATATATATATATATATATATATATATATATATATATGTATATATATATATATATATATATATATATATATATATAATTGTATTTATTATGTAAAATAAATTTGCCTCTCAATTGGTGATTATGTTGAAATGTTTCATTGTGGTCCACATTTTCTAGCCTCTTGTCACCACAAAGTATTCCTCAGGCCTCCAGAAGTGAAAAAGGTCGCCGGCACAAGTGGATTATCTCAGTGGGTTAGCTGTCATCTTCTCTCTGTGCGCTTTGGGACGCAGCACTGCTGACAGTCCGAATGTGCAAAAGGTCAGAGGTTGAGGCTACACGGGTCAAAACGTGTCCGTCTCCTCTTGACACGGACGAACTCGCATATTTGAAACAAACATACAGTATGTGACAAACTGGATAAAGTAAGCAACATATGGACACTGATCGTACCATTTATTAGTGGTGTAACGCTACATATATTTTTGGTTTTTCAGATTTTCTGGTGCGGAACCTTAAGTTTGGTACAAAGGCGTACAAATTTAAATCCCAATATTTATTTAAAGTTAAGTATAGGAAGTATAACTTATGTTTCACTGAAATACAAATATGATACTAGCGATACTTGATACCGTAATTTCCGGACTATAAGCCGCACCTGACTATAAGCCGCACCAGCTAAATTTAGGGGAAAATACAGATTGCTCCATATATAAGCCGCACCCGACTATAAGCCGCAGGGTTTTGATGTGTAATTAGCGTAGTATATAGGGGTTCCTGCTACCACGGAGGGGATTGTCGGGACAGAGATGACTGTTTGGGAACGCAAAGCGTCCCATTTATTAACAATAAATCTTTCAATCATTCAATCAAACTTTCACATCTTTGACATGGCGAACAGCATTCGTGCAGAGTACAAATAATACAACGGTGCAAAGTAATACAAAGTGCTCGCCTGTACGTTATAAAATAACCAGCCTATATGAAAAGTCAGTCTTTAATCATTGTGTCATCGTCTTCCTCCTGCGTACTAAAACCACCGAAATCCTCTTCGTCGGTGTCGGAGAAGAACAGGCCGTATATAAGCCGCACCCTTGTATAAGCCGCAGGGACCAGAACGAGGGGGAAAAGTAGCGGCTTATAGTCCGGAAATTACGGTATATGATATTTGGCTAGCGGTAGTACATTTTTCTGATTATCAAAATGGCCACAATGAAGGAAGGAAATGCAAATATAATAATTTTACGCATGCAATGTGATTCATCAAGACTGAAACTGGTCTGCAGCCGCTTTTTGGCTTTTTTATAGTTTGCACGTCTGGGAAGTAAACCGGCACAGATATATTATTAATATACACTACCGTTCAAAAGTTTGGGGTCACATTGAAATGTCCTTATTTTCAATGAAGATAACTTTAAACTAGTCTTAACTTTAAAGAAATACACTCTATACATTGCTAATGTGGTAAATGACTATTCTAGCTGCAAATGTCTGGTTTTTGGTGCAATATCTACATAGGTGTAGAGAGGCCCATTTCCAGCAACTATCACTCCAGTGTTCTAATGGTACAATGTGTTTGCTCATTGGCTCAGAAGGCTAATTGATGATTAGAAAACCCTTGTGCAATCATGTTCACACATCTGAAAACAGTTTAGCTTGTTACAGAAGCTACAAAACTGACCTTCCTTTGAGCAGATTGAGTTTCTGGAGCATCACATTTGTGGGGTCAATTAAACGCTCAAAATGGCCAGAAAAAGAGAACTTTCATCTGAAACTCGACAGTCTATTCTTGTTCTTAGAAATGAAGGCTATTCCACAAAATTGTTTAGGTGACCCCAAACTTTTGAACGGTAGTGTATATCATATATCAGGGGTGTCCAAATTACGGTCCGCGGGCCAGGTACGGTCCGCCGACGTCTTCAATTTGGCCCACGAGACGTCCTGAGTTTAATGAGGAATCTGGCCCGCAGGGAAATTTCAATTCATTTTAAAAGTGAATGTATTAGCTGCTACTTTGACACCATCTTGCGGACAACATGAGTAATTCAGGTCTATGACCACTTATCATGCTTTGAATGATATCGTCGCTTTCGCGTCGTGTAAGACGACAAAGTTTGTTGTGATTTCTTAACATGCAAACAGCCGAGAAGGCAACATGCGGGTAAAAGTATTTAATGAGGAAATCAACAAACAAAAGACGATTTTCGCTAAGAAGGGCACGGGAGCATAGAGATGGCTTTGCAAGACTAAACTAAACTAAACAGGCTACAAAGTAAACACAAAGAGAATGCTGGGCAACAGCAAAAACTCACAGTGTTGTGGAGCAGACGGCGTCCACAAAGTACGTCCATACATAACATCACCATGGAAAGAATACTCAACAAAACGGTGCTTCAAGCTCAACTTAAATAGTCCTAATTATCAACAGAAACAGGTGCGGGGAAAAGTTCTCAGGGGACAGGCGTGAAGCAGTTATGCATAAAAACCCCCAACAAAACAGGAAGAGCCACGAAAATAAAAGCGGTAGACCAGAACTAAAACATTATACACAGGGAAAACGCCAAAAAACTCAAATTATGGTGTGTCAAGTCGTGACAGATACAAAGTGCAACCTTTTTCTTGTATTACCCAATACAAACAGCCTTCCCTAGTCATGGTGCAAAAAATAAAAATAAAAAAATAAAAAATGAACCATCACAAAATGCTAACAAACATGATAACACATAACACAATATTACATAATTTGTGGATGTTATAAAAAAAAACGTCCATGCACCCTAAAAAAATCAGAATTACACTCCTTTAAATCCATTACAAAGCATGGTGGGAAAAATGCAAAACACTATCTGCACACTTATCCATATTTGGCGCATTTTAGCTGCTTGATATTCCTGATTGACTACACAACTTTGAGGTTATCACCGAAGTTAACAAGGTAGTAGTCCAACTTTCATATTCAATTATATTAATTATGTATTCATTATATTAATATACTATGCACACACACACACACACACACACACACACACACACACACACACACACACACACACACACACACACACACACACACGCACGTTTGCACGCACGCATATATATATATATATATATATATATATATATATATATATATATATATATATATATATATATATATATATATATATATATATATATATATATATATGTTAGGGATGTCCGATAATATCGGCCGATAAATGCGTTAAAATGTAATATCGGAAATTATCGGTATCGTTTTTTTTATTATATGTATCGGTTTTTTTTTTGTGGTTTTTTTTAAATTAAATCAACATAAGAAACACAAGATACACTTACAATTAGTGCACCAACCCAAAAAACCTCCCTCCCCCCATTTCTTTCTGTTATCAATATTCTGGTTCCTACATTATATATCAATATATATCAATACAGTCTGCAAGGGATACAGTCCGTAAGCACACATGATTGTGCGTGCTGCTGGTCCACTAATAGTACTAACCTTTAACAGTTAATTTTACTCATTTTCATTCATTACTAGTTTCTATGTAACTGTTTTTATATTGTTTTACTTTATTTTTTATTCAAGAAAATGTTTTTAATTTAGTTATCTTATTTTATTATTTTTTAAAAAAAGTACCTTATCTTCACCATACATGGTTGTCCAAATTAGGCATAATAATGTGTTAATTCCACGACTGCATATATCGGTTGATATCGGTATCGGTTGATATCAGTATCGGTAATTAAAGAGTTGGACAATATCGGAATATCGGATATCGGCAAAAAGCCATTATCGGACATCCCTAATATATATATATATATATATATATATATATATATGCGGCTTTTGACCCTCAACCAAATTATTTAGCCTAATGCGGTCCCCAGGGCAAAAAGTTTGGACACCCCTGTCTGATATGAAAAAAATTCTTGCAATGTGCATGTAGAAGTTGCTTCCCAGCAGTTCCACTATACACACGTCACCGAAGCCAGGTGTGCAGTTTTTAACAAAGTTTTAATGCTCAACAATGAATCAAAATGTCTTTTCAGAAGTCCGTGACTTTTCAGTCTCTCCCAGTCCTTCTTTCTTTTTTTTTTGCTCTCGGCCGCTTACTGTTAAAGACAACAGATGATTAGATTAACACGTACCACCTGTGAAATCTAATCACCTGTCAGCTGTGTCTCGCCGTCAGCACGTGCTGACGGCGAGACATGCCCCATCCGATGGTGCTCGTCCTCAGCACCATAGACAGAGGCGGTGACCTTTGCTCCTGCAGGCGCGCTGCCCCCCCCCACAGTGCATTTTCTGTGATGGTGCGTCTGGAATGGTCAAAAATGATCACAACAGTGCAGCGCCTCCCAGAGCGCACCTTCATCTTGCTAAACGTAGGTTTTGTTGTCTAGGTCGCGTTTTACTATAGCGCAAACAAGGTGGGCGAAAAAGGTGTTACAGATTATACTTGTGGGCTGCATGTCCACAACATGACGAAATGCCACCGGTTGGAACATACACTACCGTTCAAAAGTTTGGGGTCACATTGAAATGTCCTTATTTTTGAAGGAAAAGCACTGTACTTTTCAATGAAGATAACTTGAAACTAATCTTAACTTTAAAGGAATACACTCTATACATTGCTAATGTGGTAAATGACTATTCTAGCTGCAAATGTCTGCTTTTTGGTGCAATATCTACATAGGTGTATAGAGGTCCATTTCCAGCAACTATCACTCCAGTGTTCTAATGGTACAATGTGTTTGCTCATTGGCTCAGAAGGCTAATTGATGAATAGAAAACCCTTGTGCAATCATGTTCACACATCTGAAAACAGTTTAGCTCGTTACAGAAGCTACAAAACTGACCTTCCTTTGAGCGGATTGAGTTTCTGGAGCATCACATATGTGGGGTCAATTAAACGCTCAAAATGGCCAGCAAAAAGAGAACTTTCATCTGAAACTCGACAGTCTATTCTTGTTCTTAGAAATGAAGGCTATTCCACAAAATTGTTTGGGTGACCCCAAACTTTTGAACGGTAGTGTATAACATAAATGTGGAGGGAAATGAGCGTCTCCATGGTGACTGTAGTGGATGCAAAATCCTAATTTAAATAGGGCGGTCTGCACCACTTTTACACTTGTTATCAATTGTACACAGTCTACACACCAGTGGCCCCCAACCTTTTTGTAACTGCGGACCGGTCAACGCTCGAAAATTAGTCCCACGGACCGGGCGGGGCCGGGGGGGGGGGGGGGGGGGGGGGGGGGGGGGGGGGGGCGGGGGGCGGCTGGGGGTATTTTTTTAATTTATTTTTTGGTCATAAAAAAATACAATCATGTGTGCTTACGGACTGTATCCCTTGCAGACTGTATTGATATATATTGATATATAATGTAGGAACCAGAATATTAATAACAGAAAGAAACAACCCTTTTGTGTGAATGAGTGTAAATGGGGGAGGGAGGTTTTTTGGGTTGGTGCACTAATTGTAAGTGTATCTTGTGTTTTTTATGTTGATTTAATTTTCTTATTTATTTTTATTTTATTTATTTTTTATTATATTTTTTATTTCTTGTCCAATCGATTCATGGCCGGGTGGTTGGGGACCACTGGTCTACACCACGGCCACTAATAATACACACCATTTTCTAGTTTGCACATGCTATTTAGCACTTATTTGGAAGTGGTTTATAAATGTCATTCATCATTTATATGTATTTCCACATTATTGAACTCAATTTATTGTCTATAAAATGTGGTTGTTTTCAATTTTTGGTACCTGGAACGGATTAATTGGATGTTATTATCATATTATTTCTTATTGTGGGGCGGTATAGCTCGGTTGGTAGAGTAGCCGTGCCAGCAACTTGAGGGTTCCAGGTTCGATCCCATCCTAATCACTGCCGTTGTGTCCTTGGGCAAGACGCTTTACCCACCTGCTCCCAGTGCCACCCACACTGGTTTAAATGTAACTTAGATATTGGGTTTGACTATGTAAAAGTGCTTTGAGTCACTAGAGAAAAGTGCTATATAAATATACTTCACTTATTGGAAAAGTTGCTTTTCCTTAAATAATTTTTGCATCTGACTTTTTAGAAGTGATTAATAAGGAAAGCCGAGGTGCCACAATGTGAAGGGAATGACCAGCAACAGTGCAGTAAAGATTCTGTGAGGGGAAGAAAATAATAGCCAATTTAGTCCCGTCCCCTTAAGTCTACACCTTGACATTTTGAATTCTGCCAAGTTATTTTCTATCTCCTGACGCTTGTTACGTGGACACGTTTCAAAATGGTTGCAAAAATGGCTTGTTAGCTGAATAGATTGCCACGTTTTAAAACCAAAGGGCCACACTAAGCAACCCTGTTAGGGAAGCTTTAAAGGGAAGCGGGAGGAGGATGGCAGAATAAGAAGGAGAGGAGTGTCCTTCCTCTGGGATAATGAGGACTGAGAAGGAGGGTTTTGTGGTATAAAATGTTACAACGGGTGAGGGAGGAAACATCTGTTACATTTACCACACAGGTGTAAAACTCAAGGCCTGGGGGCCAGATCTTGCCTGCCGTGTCATTTTACGTGGCCCACGACGTTGTTTATGTGGTCCACCACATTGTTTATCTGAGACCACTTCGTTTCTTGTGGCCCACAGTGTCATGTATGTCGTCCACCACATTATCTATCTTAGACAACATTATTGTACGTGGCCAACATCAGCTTTAATGTGGCCCCCCCATATTATTTTATGTGGACAGCCACATCATTTTATGCGGCCAACCACTTCATTTTATGGTCCGCCACATTATTTATGTGGTCCGCCACATTATTTTATACTGCCGTGCACATTATTTTATGTGGACAGCCACATCATTTTGTGTGGTCTGCCATGTAATTTCAGTGGCCCGCCACATTATTTTATGCGACCAACCAAATAATTTTATGTGGTTTGTCATATTATTTCATGTGGCCTACCACGTTATTTTACGAAGACAGCCATTTTGTGTTGCCAGCCACTTAATTTTGTGGTCCGCTACATTATTTATGTGGTACGCAACGCTCAAGTGGGCCCCCACACATTATTTTATGTGGCCAGCCACTTAATTTTGTGGTCCGCTACATTATTTATGTGGTACACAACGCTTAAGTGGGCCCCCCCCACATAATTTTATGTGGCCAGCCACATCATTTTATGTGGCCAGCCACATCATTTTGTGGTCCGCCACATTACTTATTTGGCCAGCCACATCATTTTGTGGTCCGCTACATTACTTATTTGGCCCGCCGCATTATTTTATACTGCCAAGCACATAATTTTATGTGGACAGCCACATCATTTTACGTGGCCAGCCACGTCATTTTGTGACCCGCCACGTTATTTTATACTGCCAAGCACATTATTTTATGTGGCCAGCCACATCATTTTGTGGTCCGCTACATTATTTATGTGGTACACAACGCTTAAGTGCCCCCCCCCCCCCCCCCCACATAATTTTATGTGGCCAGCCACATCATTTTACGTGGCCAGCCACATCATTTTGTGGTCCGCCACATTACTTATCTGGCCAGCCACTTCATTTTGTGGTCCGCCACATTACTTATTTGGCCCGCCACATTATTTTATACTGCCAAGCACATTATTTTATGTGGACAGCCACATCATTTTGTGTGGTCTGCCATGTAATTTAAGTGGCCCGCGACATTATTTTATGCGACCAACCACATCATTTTATGTGGTCTGCCATGTAATTTCTTGTGGCCTACCACATTATTTTATGAAGACAGCCATTTTATGTTGCCAGCCACATCATTTTGTGGTCCGCTACATTATTTATGTGGTACGCAACGCTCAAGTGGGCCCCCCCACATTATTTAAGTGGCCAGCCACTTAATTTTGTGGTCCGCTACATTATTTATGTGGTACGCAACACTCAAGTGGGCCCCCCAACATTATTTTATGTGGCCAGCCACTTCATTTTGTGGTCCGCTACATTATTTACATTATTTATGTGGTACGCAACGCTCAAGTGGGCCCCCACACATTATTTTATGTGGCCAGCCACATCATTTTGTGGTCCGCTACATTATTTATGTGGTACGCAACGCTCAAGTGGGCCCCCACACATTATTTTATGTGGCCAGCCACTTCATTTTGTGGTCCGCTACATTATTTATGTGGTACGCAACGCTCAAGTGGGCCCCCACACATTATTTTATGTGGCCAGCCACGTCATTTTGTGGTCCGCTACATTATTTATGTGGTACGCAACGCTCAATTGGGCCCCCACGCATTATTTTATGTGGCCAGCCACTTCATTTTGTGGTCCGCTACATTATTTATGTGGTACGCAACGCCCAAGTGGGCCCCCACACATTATTTTATGTGGCCAGCCACATCATTTTGTGGTCCGCTACATTATTTATGTGGTACACAACGCTTAAGTGGGCCCCCCCCACATAATTTTATGTGGCCAGCCACATCATTTTATGTGGCCAGCCACTTCATTTTGTGGTCAGCCACATTATTTTACGTGACCGGCCACATTATTTACACGGTACGCCACATTATTGATGTGGTCTGCCACATTAGTTTACTTGACGGGCCACATAACAATTTTTTGGTTATCAAAAAAAAAACAACTTAATATATCCTTGTTACCTCGACTTGATTTTCTAAGCGAGTTATCCATCAATCTGTTGCTAAAAAAAACTAATAATCAAATAGAGTTGCCAAGGCAAGTAGTGTTATGAAGCTACTATACATTTCTATTAGGACTGTAAAGTTAACTTAAAAATAACTCATTAACTATAAGTTCCTTTAACGCCGCTAATATTTTTAACGCGTAATTACCGCGTTTTGACCCTTGGCCCATTCTGTAGTCTGGGGAAAATGTCATGGCGTTCAGTTACTGTTGAGCCACAGGTGGTCTACCACGTTATTTTATGAAGACAGCCATAACGTTTTGGTTTTATTGTTTTCTGGCAGATTGAAATAATGTGCGTATTCCTTAATGACCTATTCTGATTGATAGTCTGCAATTACAGAATAATACGCAGGCTGAATATTACATTTTATTAACAGAGAAGGTAAAACATTGCCATGCACAGGTATGACTACCACTACCTTGTACAACATATAATGAACAGAACATCAAAAGCATTTGTTCAGGTAGAAATATTGCAGATTACTTCATCTCAAAGCAGGATTGTAACAATCCACATTTTGTGTTATCGATGCATGAAGCTGGTGTCTAAACATGGAAGTGTAGCTCCTCTCCTCTGAATGCAAGTGCCCCTACAGCAGGAATACAGATCCTGTGTTCCTTCAAAATACAAAATCTGGCAAGACAATGGATTTTTTAAAACATTTTGTTGAGCTGTTTAAAAAAGCATAATGTTTAAAAAAAAAAAACTTTTCATGAAAGCAAATAAATTGTCCAGTAATGGAAATAAAAACGTGAAATTAATTATTTATTATAGGGTACGTACGAATAAGTATATCTACATGCGATGAATCACAATTCATTTTGATTTATCTATAAATAAACTGAATAGCCGCGATTAAATACTTTAATCGTTTGACAACTCTAGTTTCTAGTCATGTAATGTTCATAGTTAGACGTGGCAGGATTGTAACAATCCACATTTTGGGTTATCGATGCGTGAAGCTGGTGTCTAAACATGGAAGTGTAGCTCCTCTCCTCTGAATGCAAGTGCCCCTACAGCAGGAATACAGATCCTGTGTTCCTTCAAAATACAAAATCTGGCAAGACAATGGATTTTTTAAAACATTTTGTTGAGCTGTTTAAAAAAAGCATAATGTTTAAAAAAAAAAAAACTTTTCATGAAAGCAAATAAATTGTCCAGTAATGATAATATAAACTTGAAAATTAATTATTTATTATAGGGTACGTACGTATAAGTATATCTACATGCGATGAATCACAATTCATTTCGATTTATCTATAAATAAACTGTGAATAATCGCAATTAAATACTTTAATCGTTTGACAACTCTAGTTTCTAGTCATATAATGTTCATAGTTAGACGTGGCCCCTTGAGGACAATCCTAATTGTGATGTGGCCCTCAATAGAAAAAAAAGAATCTGACACCCCTGGGTTTACGACAATGACAACAATGTTTCTCATCATGTGTCTTGATTGTATCAAATGTGTTCCAGGTGTATGTGTGTGTGTGTGTTTGTGTGTGCTGTTTATACAAGGCAACATTTAAGTTTATCCCTGAAAGAAGTCTTTTGTTTGGGACACTGCTGAGGGGCGTTGAAAGAAGGAGTGAAGCATTTTTACCCTTTTCAAACATTTATGAGGAATGAAAGGGAAAAAAATGCAATTTATCTGTGTCTGACTCACGTCGAGGACAAACTCGGTTCAGGTAGAAATATCACAGATTACTTCGTCAAACATCTCAAAGCAGGATTGTAACAATCCACATTTTGGGTTATCGATGCGTGAAGCTGGTGTCTAAACATGGAAGTGTAGCTCCTCTCCTCTGAATGCAAGTGCCCCTACAGCATGAATACAGATTCTGTGTTCCTTCAAAATACAAAATCTGGCAAAACAATGGATTTTTTAAAACATTTTGTTGAGCTGTTTAAAAAAGCATAATATTTAAAAAAAACTAAACTTTTCATGAAAGCAAATAAATTGTCCAGTAATGGTAATAAAAACGTGAAAATTAATTATTTATTATAGGGTACGTATGAATAAGTATATCTACATGCGATGAATCACAATTCATTTTGATTTATCTATAAATGAACTGAATAGTCGCGATTAAATACTTTAATCGTTTGACAATTCTAGTTTCTAGTCATATAATGTTCATAGTTAGACGTGGCCCCTTGAGGACAATCCTAATTGTGATGTGGACCTCAATAGAAAAAAAAGAGTCTGACACCCCTGGGTTTACGACGATGACAACAATGTTTCTCATCATGTGTCTTGATTGTATCAAATTTGTTGCAGGTGTATGTGTGTGTATGTGTGTGTGTGTGTGTGTGTGTGTGTGTGTGCTGTTTATACAAGGCAACATTTAAGTTTATCCCTGAAAGAAGTCTTTTGTTCGGGACACTGCTGAGGGGCGTTGAAAGAAGGAGTGAAGCATTTTTACCCTTTTCAAACATTTATGAGGAATGAAAGGGGAAAAAAATGCAATTTATCTGTGTCTGACTCACGTCGAGGACAAACTCGGTTCAGGTAGAAATATCACAGATTACTTTGTCAAACATCTCAAAGCAGGATTGTAACAATCCACATTTTGTGTTATCGATGCGTGAAGCTGGTGTCTAAACATGGAAGTGTAGCTCCTCTCCTCTGAATGCAAGTGCCCCTACAGCAGGAATACAGATTCTGTGTTCCTTCAAAATACAAAATCTGGCAAGACAATGGATTTTTTAAAACATTTTGTTGAGCTGTTTAAAAAAGCATAATATTTAAAAAAAACTAAACTTTTCATGAAAGCAAATAAATTGTCCAGTAATGGTAATAAAAACGTGAAAGTTAATTATTTATTATAGGGTACGTACGAATAAGTATATCTAAATGCGATGAATCACAATTCATTTCGATTGATCTATAAACAAACTGTGAATAGTCGCGATTAAATACTTTAATCGTTTGACAATTCTAGTTTCTAGTCTGATAATGTTCATAGTTAGACGTGGCAGGATTGTAACAATCCACATTTTGTTTTATCGATGCGTGAAGCTGGTGTCTAAACATGGAAGTGTAGCTCCTCTCCTCTGAATGCAAGTGCCCCTACAGCAGGAATACAGATCCTTTGTTCCTTCAAAATACAAAATCTGGCAAGACAATGGATTTTTTAAAACATTTTGTTGAGCTGTTTAAAAAAGCATAATGTTTTCAAAAAACAAAACTTTTCATGAAAGCAAATAAATTGTCCAGTAATGGTAATAAAAACGTGAAAATTAATTATTTATTATAGGGTGCGTACGAATAAGTATATCTACATGCGATGAATCACAATTCATTTTGATTTATCTATAAACAAACTGTGAATAGTCGTGATTAAATACTTTAATCGTTTGACAACTCTAGTTTCTAGTCATATAATGTTCATAGTTAGACGTGGCCCCTTGAGGACAATCCTAATTGTGATGTGGCCCTCAATAGAAAAAAAAGAGTCTACAATGTTTCTCATCATGTGTCTTGATTGTATCAAATTTGTTCCAGGTGTGTGTGTGTGTGTGTGTGTGTGTGTGTGTGTGTGTGTGTGTGTGTGTGTGCTGTTTATACAACGCAACATTTAAGTTTATCCCTGAAATAAGTCTTTTGTTTGGGACACTGCTGAGGGGCGTTGAAAGAAGGAGTGAAGCATTTTTACCCTTTTCAAACATTTATGAGGAATGAAAGGGAAAGAAATGCAATTTATCTGTGTCTGACTCACGTCGAGGACAAACTCGGTTCAGGTAGAAATATCACAGATTACTTTGTCAAACATCTCAAAGCAGGATTGTAACAATCCACATTTTGTGTTATCGATGCGTGAAGCTGGTGTCTAAACATGGAAGTGTAGCTCCTCTCCTCTGAATGCAAGTGCCCCTACAGCAGGAATACAGATCCTGTGTTCCTTCAAAATACAAAATCTGGCAAGACAATGGATTTTTTTAAACATTTTGTTGAGCTGTTTAAAAAAAGCATAATGTTTAAAAAAAAAAAAAACTTTTCATGAAAGCAAATAAATTGTCCAGTAATGGTAATAAAAACGTGAAAATTAATTATTTATTATAGGGTACGTACGAATAAGTATATCTACATGCGATGAATCACAATTAATTTTGATTTATCTATAAATAAACTGTGAATAGTCGCGATTAAATACTTTAATCGTTTGACAACTCTAGTTTCTAGTCATATAATGTTCATAGTTAGACGTGGCCCCTTGAGGACAATCCTAATTGTGATGTGGCCCTCAATAGAAAAAAAAGAGTCTACAATGTTTCTCATCATGTGTCTTGATTGTATCAAATTTGTTCCAGGTGTGTGTGTGTGTGTGTGTGTGTGTGTGTGTGTGTGCTGTTTATACAAGGCAACATTTAAGTTTATCCCTGAAAGAAGTCTTTTGTTCGGGACACTGCTGAGGGGCGTTGAAAGAAGGAGTGAAGCATTTTTACCCTTTTCAAACATTTATGAGGAATGAAAGGGAAAAAAATGCAATT
Organism: Entelurus aequoreus; assembly: GCF_033978785.1. Taxonomy (NCBI): domain Eukaryota; kingdom Metazoa; phylum Chordata; class Actinopteri; order Syngnathiformes; family Syngnathidae; genus Entelurus; species Entelurus aequoreus. The sequence continues at coordinate 4,922,314 of NC_084754.1, read as the reverse complement.
TATCTGTGTCTGACTCACGTCGAGGACAAACTCCATTCATTGGCGCTTGAGGAGACACCCACACACACACCCACACACCCACACACATACACCTACCTACCTTCAACTCTTCCAATGCCATTCAACACACACACACACACACACACACACACACACACACACACACACACACACACACACACACACACACACACACACACACACACACACACACACACACACACACACACACACACGTACACACACACACACACCGTGATGAATGTGACTTGTCTCTCTGTGGTAAATCTGCATGTCGCCCCTAAACTAATAACGCAGGCTGCAAACTTTATTTCACTGCAATAACAACCTGAATCCAGTTGAGTAAAACGTTCTTCTCCGGGATATAAAAATGCAGCACTTTCACAAAAAAATGATGGACTCCACGCTGCCACATTGGATCCTCGAACGTCTAACCCAATAACGCAGTTGGACGTTCCCGTCTTCATTTACCTCTGCAAATGTCATACCTCTTCCTTCTGTCGGGTTGACTCCAATTCATTCAGTTATTCCCTTCCTGTTCAATGAAAAGTGTTCTTCTCCATGACGCTTTATGGCCGATGACTAGCTGACACCTATTTTATTCTAATCAATGTTAATAAGTTGCTCATGAGGAAGATAGTTAAAGGCCTACTGAAATGATTTTTTTAAATTTAAATGGGGATAGCCGGTCCATTCTATGTGTCATACTTAGGGATGATACTCGAAACCGGTTTTCCCGGTTGTTTGATAAGAAACGAACCGAGTCCTCGGACTCGAATCCCTTTTTGAGAACCGGTACCCGTTATCGAGACCACTATAGTAAAGGAAAAGAGTTGATTCTTTATTCGAATCCCGTCCCGACCAGAAATGCTCCGTGTGACATCACAAGAAATCAGTCACGTAGCTCAGTCATTAGGCGCAGATAGCGAAAGCAGGAAAACAATGGACGGGAAAAAGCGCTCCAAGGTGTAATAAAGTTCAAAACAAAAGCTATAATCCATCGGATAAATTTACTGAGAGATTTGAGCAGGGTAAAACACATGACGAACACTTTTACGACCAAGCGGAAACATAGCAACCAGGCTAGCAACGCACCTCCTTTACGGCAGCTGTCGCAACGTTCTTAAAACAACCGCAGCACATACATATATATACAACATATCTCCCTTTTTTAACTTTTGTTTTTCTTTCCTTGTAAACAAAACAAAATCACACTGTAGATATGTTGTCTGTCCAATTATAAATAATGCAGACGAGGCGTGTTGGCTGAGTTCTTGACGTTTACTTTCACAGCGTGGCAACATGCAACACTTTTCGGGGCTACCGCGCATGCTCGTAACTCCCGTTGCATGCTGGGTAGTGTAGTTGTTATATTCTCTCGCTCATAACATTTTTCCTCCTATAAAGAAATAATGTTAACTCAATAAAGTGTATTTCTTTTTTTAGCTTTAACTTTTCATTTTTTTAGCATTGTAACCACATTTGCAAACAACTTTTCTCTTCATAGAATGTTCTTTCAATAAAGAAATAAAGTGCAAAAATGTCAAAGCATCATAACAAACAGTTATGTCAAATAGCAGCAGAATTGCACTTTTTGGAGAGCTGTATTATTTTCAGTTTTGTGCCCAAGGGACTGATTTTATTTAACACTATATTATTATTTATACACCTATAGTGATCACAGAGACAGCTTGTTTTTGTGTTACTGTATATATTTGTTTCTCTGAAAAATCCCACTTAATATACTTTGGGTAACAACAGTCAATATTTATTTATTTATTTATTTTTTTTTTAGGTGGGTAACAGTCAATATTTATTTATTTATTAGATTTTATTTTTTTATTATATAATAAAAGTGAGCTTTTGTTAAACCAAATATTCTGTTTTTTTTTTCCATATACAACAACCTATCTGGACTCCATAAGAGAATCGATAAGGAATCGGTTCGATAAGAGGATTCCATAATAGGCTCGAACTCGATAATTCCTTATCAAACATCATCCCTAGTCATACTTGATCATTTCGCAATATTGCCATATTTTTGCTGAAAGGATTTAGTAGAGAACATCGACGATAAAGTTCGCAACTTTTGGTCGCTGATAAAAAAAAGCCTTGCGTGACGTCGCAGGTTGAAAGGCTCCTCACATTTCCCCGTTGTTTACACCAGCAGCGAGAGCGATTCGGACCGAGAAAGCGACGATTACCCCATTAATTTGAGCGAGGATGAAAGATTCGTGGATGAGGAACGTGAGAGTGAAGGACTAGAGTGCAGTGCAGGACGTATCTTTTTTCGCTCTGACCGTAACTGTTTCCGTATATTGTGTGGTTTCTTCTTTTTTTTAAATGCAAAGCACCTCAGGGAAGCAACCTACATTTCGTTGGACCTGTACCTGTACATGCACAATGACAAATAAAGATAATTCATTCATTCATTCATTCACACTTTCTCCTCTTTCTATTGTGGATCACGGATTTGTATTTTAAACCACCTCGGATACTATATCCTCTTGAAAATGAGAGTCGAGAAGGCGAAATGGACATTCACAGTGACTTTTATCTCCACGACAATACATCGGCGAAGCACTTTAGCTACGGAGCTAACGTGATAGCATGGTGCTTAAATGCAGATAGAAACAAAAGAAATAAGCCCCTGACTGGAAGGATAGACAGCAGATCAACAATACTACTATCAGGAGACCCCGAACCAAACACTGGACCTGTAACTACACGGTTAATGCTGTGCCGCCTGTCGAAGCCTAGCAATGCTGTTGCTAACGACGCCATTGAAGCTAACATAGCTACGGGACCTCGTCAGAGCTATGATAAATACATTAGCGCTCCACCTACGCCAGCCCTCATCTGCTCATCAACACCCGTGCTCACCTGCGTTCCAGCAATCGACGGCGCGACGAAGGACTTCACCCGATCATCGATGCGGTCGGCGGCTAGCGTCGGATAGCGCGTCTGCTATCCAACTCAAAGTCCTCCTGGTTGTGTTGCTGCAGCCAGCCGCTAATACACCGATCCCACCTACAGCTTTCTTCTTTGCAGTCTCCATTGTTCATTAAACAAATTGCAAAAGATTCACCAACACAGATGTCCAGAATACTGTGGGATTTTGCGATGAAAACAGACGCTGTTTGTGTTGAGATACATTGTGTCCGAATACTTCCGTTTCAACCATCGACGTCACGCGCATACGTCATCATACATAGACGTTTTAGCGGGAAATTTTAAATTGCACTTTATAAGTTAACCCGGCCGTATTGGCATGTGTTGCAATGTTAAGATTTCATCATTGATATATAAACTATCAGACTGCGTGGTTGGTAGTAGTGGCTTTCAGTAGGCCTTTAACTTCAGTAAAAAAAAGTTATTTTTGGTCATATTTATTTTAATTTTTTTATATACAAGTAAAAACTATGTGTGGTCTTGCTTCTAGTATCCATCTATCTTTCTCCAGGTAAAGCCTACTTGTTTTTTAAATTTAAATTACATATTTTTAATTAAATCAACATAAAAAACCCAAGATACACTTACAGTTAGTGCCCTCCCTCCCCAACTCATTCTCACTCATTCTCACTCATTCACACAAAAGGGTTGTTTCCATCTTTTATTAATATTCTGGTTCCATTTCCATTAATTACTAGCTTCTATGTAACTGTTTTTATTAGGGACCGATGTCCCTTTGGGACAGAGGACCCTATTGTATTTCTAGCGTTTTATTATTACACCGCCGCCTCTTTGAGCTGTAATTTGACCCCCTTAACATGCTTCAAAACTCACCAAATTGGACACACACATCAGGACTGGCGAAAATTGCGATCTAATCAAAAATCCAAACCCCAAAACTCCAAATTGCGCTCCAGCGCCCCCTAGGAAGAAAACACAAACAAAACTGCCTCTAACTCCCAGTAGGAATGTCGTAGAGACATGAAACAAAAACCTGTAAGTAGGTTTCACTTAGACCTATATTTCATGCACTGACAACCCCCAGCAAAAATCAACAGGAAGTTTGCAATTCCCCCTTCAGAACAAAAGTTGAGTAAAAACAGTCACCTTTTTTCAAACATTATCTCCTCCGAGCGCGTTTGTCGTGTCGGCTTCAAATTAGCACAGGAGAGAGATTGAACCCTTCTGATTAAAAGTTGATGAAAGAGTTTTAATTACTGCTCCGGTTTGGATTTTATGAGCCCTCAAAGTCGGTCCCGTCCATCGCTGCTTGCAGCTTTAATTTCATTTAAATTTATTTTTTTTCCAAAATGTTATTTATTTATTATTAATGTATTTATTCTCCAGGTAAAGCCTACTTTGTTGCAGTGCTCTTTGTTGCGGTTCACACACCTTCCGCCTCTCATTAGAGTGCACCTCAGGACACGCCCACGGGCGTTCCTTTCCGGCTGCGGTCGCGCCTCTTCGAGGCTGCAATCAACACACCTGACATAAGCCAGCGCGTCTTGCGTTCCAGTGCCAGAACGTAGCTACTTGTGCATATACAGTAAGCCTCATACGTCTCCAGCTTGTCTTGCCTACGTGCTTTTCCCCTCGCCGTGCTCACTGTGTCTCGTTTTGTGTCGTCATCCAGCAAGCCGTCATCCTCCCCTGGTTTCGAGCTGTGTGTCTCGTCTCCCTAAAGTTTCCGAAAACAATTGGAAATGTGGACTCGTCAGACCACAGAACACTTTTCCGTTTTGCATCAGTCCATCTTAGATGAGCTCGGGCCCATCGAAGCCGGCGCCGTTTCTGGGTGTTGTTGATAAATGGCTTTTAGCTTTGCATTACTTGCACTTACAGATGTAGCGACAAACTGCAGTTACTGACAGTGGTTTTCTGAAGTGTTCCTGAGCCCATGTGGTGATATCCTTTACACACTGATGTTGGTTTTTGATGCACTACGGCCTGAGGGATCGAAGGTCACAGGCATTCAGTGTTGGTTTTCAGCCTTGCAGTGATTTCTCCAGATTCTCTGAAACTTTTGATGATATTGATGGTGAAATCCCTAAATTCCTTGCAATAGCTGGTTGAGAAATGTTGTTCTTAAACTGTTCGACAATTTGCTCACGCATTTGTTCACAAAGTGGTGACCCTCGCCCCATTCTTGTTTGTGAATGACTGAGCATTTCATGGAAGCTGCTTTTATACCCAATCATAGCACCCACCTGTTCCCAATTAGCCTGTTCACCTGTGGGATGTTCCAAATAAGTGTTTGATGAGCATTCCTCAACTTTCTCAGTCTTTTTTGTCACTTGTGCCAGCTTTTTTGAAACATGTTGCAGGCATCAAATTCCAAATGAGCTAATATTTGCAAAAAATAACAAAGTTTACCAGTTCGAACGTGAAGTATCTTGTCTTTGCAGTCCATTCAATTGAATATAAGTTGAAAAGGATTTGAAACTCATTGTATTCTGTTTTTATTTACCATTTACACAACGTTGCCATTTCTATTAAAAACTTCCCAATTCAAACAGCTTCTTGGTTCCGGAAGTAGAGAACGATTTGTACAGATTTCCAGGGGTAAAATTAGAATGGGTCATAAGTGAACCAGAGGGGGTAGAAAGTATTGGGAATGTAAATGGGGAAAAATTGATTTCTTGGTCGGTTAATTAGTGGCTGAACTTCTGCCCTGCCGAGGCGGACTCACAGTGCCGCTGCTACAACAAAAAAACATGCCAAAAGAATAAATGTATAATTCATTCTCAGAAATGAGCATCGCCAAGTTCCACTACAATTGACTTCTGACTGACAAATGAAAAATGTAGCAACTTGACTTTAAAAGTGTAAGTTTTGTCACTGTTGCATCAACATCAGGCTTGTGATTAGGCATGGATGATAAATACATAATCCATAAGCAAACAAGCAGCGTGAAATGACCTTTTATGGATGTCATCAAAATGTCTTAGAAATGGAATATAAGTGATGAACCGCCCGACATTACACACTTTTTGAGTGGAGCATTTTGTCTCAATCTTGTTACCTGTTGAATGAGAAATAATGTGTGTTTTTATAGTAATTCTTCTGGCCCAACAAGGCAGACCCAAAGATCCGAGTGGTATTTTATTAGCAACCTCTTTATTTCTATCCACTTTTGTACTTGGCAGATGTCACCGTTACTTCTTGTCTCTTTATCCTTTTTTCTGTCTGTGGCTGAGATTGTTGTGGATTTCTCAGGAAAACAACAAGTGTAGTTTAAGTTGTTAACATTACTATTTCCCTTTTTTGTTGAACACAAAAATAGTGTAAAGTGTGTGAATGAGAAAATAGTTTTTGTTTTTGTTTACCTATTTTGCCTTATGGTTATGGTATTAATTTAATTTCAAACATGCATACAATGTGTTTTTCGATCATTTTTCATATATAAGGCGCACCGGATTATAGGGCGCATCAAAGGGGTCATATTATTAGTTTTTTTTCTTCTAAACGTAAAACACTTCCTTGTGGTCTACATAACATGTAATGGTGGTTCTTTGGTCAAAGTGTAGCATTGATGTTTTACAGATCATCTTCAAGTAGCTTTCTGACAGTCGCTTCCGGATGCGCCTTTTTGTGGGCGGTCTTATTTACGTGGCTCACCTTCGACAGCGTCTTCTCCCCGTCATCTTTGTTGTAGCGGTGTAGCGTGCAAGGACGGGAGTGGAAGAAATGTCAAAAGATGGCGCTAACTGTTTTAATGACATTCAGACTTGAATCAATAACGGAGCAGCATCTTTTCATGTGACCCGTGAAAAACCGTCCGACCGGAACTCTCTAATAACTAAAGTTCCTTGGGTGAATAATGTACACTCACTACACCGGTATGTTTTAGTGCTTTCATGGCGAGTTTACTGACAGATATAAGTAAGAACTTTACAGGATTTATGCAGATCCCAAATACACATCAGCAGGTACCAGAAGGTAAGAACAGTTGCTTTTGCATAATATTGCGAAACAAAACGCCAGATAATACGTTTGTATGTATTACCTTTTACACACACCATAATAATACTTGTATGTTTAACGCGCCGACAATCCATTCGGCGGTGCGGCTTCATAGCTTACCAAAGTCGTACTAAAACATTTTGATAGAATTTTGAGCGCTGTGTGTAATGTTCTATTTTTCAATGGAACATATAAAATGTTGGTGTTGTTTACTTGAGTCATATTGCTATCATATTGCAGTCTACACGTATCTCTCATGTTTGACTGCCATCTACTGGTCACACTTATAATTACACCATGTACCAAATAAAATTGCTTCGAGGTCTGTGAGCAAAACCAGAATTATTCCGTACATTAGACTCACCGGGTTATATGGCATTCATTTGAATGGGAATTTCCTGGAAATTTGAGAATTTTGGGAAAACCAGGATTTTTAAAAATATAAATAATATCACAATTGTCCTAGATGATATGAATGTGTTGGTGTTGGAATTTTTTGAATCGTTTAAGAAATGTTGACATAGTAACACTTGGTAATTGAGAATTGGTATTTCGGAATTATGGAAAAACTGTGAATTTGTAAGAAATAAATTAGTAACGTTTGATGTGCCAGCTAAGGGGAACGTTTTGATGGTAGAATGGTTGAAATTGGTTAAAAAATGTGGACAGTCAAGCCGAAATAATAAGGGTGAAAATAGGGCTTTGGAAAACCGTCAATTCTGGGAATACCTGGAATTTTTTGAATTTAGAAAATCCAGGATGAATGAGAGGTGTTGAAAGTGGAATGGTTTGAATCCGGTGAGAAATGTGGGAATTGTTTAAGTTGAAAAAATGGCCAATTCATTTTCAATGGGGAAAATGTCCTGGAAAACCTGGGGATTCTGGGTAATGATGGAACCAGATCTTTTCCATATATCCATATATAAGTGTTACTTCTTTCCTTCCATGGTTGTATTACAAAATAGCTAGTATTCTTCCTTCTTTCTCTCTCATAGTAATGTGTGTCGGCCTTCTAGCAGTGGAATGCAGAGAGTAGAGATAACTCAGGAAGTAGTCTAAACAATGAGGGTGGGAGCGAGGGACAGAGGGAAGAACACAGGACTTCCGGGGTTTTGGAAGATCGATCTAGACTGGGCGAGGGAACGCTTGTGTACTGGATTTGGTCTCACGTTTGTCTTCAAAGCTTTGAGAATAAACCACAAAATACCAACTACTGCCTGGTGATGATCATAAACTTCAGCTTATGTGCCATTTTATGTTGTTTTGAGAGTGACCAGCAGCTTAAAATCCCTGAGAGGAAGAGCAGGTCAACGCAACAGTAATCAGGCATATTTATTTGAACGGTTCCGATCAGATGAAAACCGTGGGCGCTGAAAGGCATCGAACCTCGACGTAATAATAATAATAAGAAGAAATTGAGGAATTGTTGGCATAGAATAGTATTTGTGTGCATGTTTGGCTATGCACACAAATAGCTAAATACAGTAAATGATTGATTTACTTTGGCCTGGGGCCACTCAAATATTAACACGAAATTAGTAATCTTGCTCTTGATTGGTTTCTGAATGGTCTTCAATTTTTATATCTAACCTACTTGCAGGATAAACTTTGTCAAACCAGGTGTTAATCACCAAGGTTATTAACAAGATTTAGGTCATGCTGGATACAAAATATATATTAATCAACATACTGCAAAAGAAGGGACTCATAAAAACTGATGGCAAATACATTTACATACGATTAAGCAGGGATGAAATAAAAACAATCTACCTTAATTATTAAATATGTTTTGTTTGAATAAACTAAAGTTAAAGTGCCAATAAAAATACAGCTTCACCCCTTTAGTCATAATTTTTGCGCTTAAGAAACTTTGAATGACTTTCGCTCCAGACTTCTTCTGTTTGTTTGAGATTGTCATTACTGCCACAAGTGGTGGAAAAGTTTTCTACAACTAAGTAAAGCTGAGACTCATACTAAACTATTTCCCTTCGTCTTTTTTTGTTCCTTGTCAGATTGATTTGCTGCTGCTTTTGATTAAGTTAACATCTGGCTGTCATCTCGGAGTGTCATATTTATTTTGAATGTTCACACCTTTTTTCTTACACTTCCTGAATGAAAAAGAATAAGGTGATCAAGGTGTTCATGCGTCAAAGCGATATAGAGAACTCTGATATTAACCCCGGCTGTTCCATGTCTCACAAGTCCAAATCAAGATAAAGTACCTAATAGACTTTTAGGTTCACCTGTTCATTTTGCATCAAAATTTGTACATCAAATTACATTTCTTGGAGGTTGTTTGATAAATCTTTGTTTTCAATCCATCGGTCCAATACATAATAGGATTTCTTAATAGTAAGACTTATACCGATATTTTTTTACAGACGTTTATGAAGATCATTGAAAGAGTTTCTGATTTTGCTTTGGATTTGTTGATCATGATTACAATCAGAGTAAAACATAGCACGCAAAATGTGTACTTTTTTTTTTTACACTAAATAACTTATTTTACAATGTATACATTAGTGCTTTTAAAAAAAACTGATTAATCACACATTGCAAAATAAACATTGAAAAACATAAAAAATATCAAGTTCATCTCCAACCCATACTGATACCAACCCATACTGATACAATCCTAAATTGGATCCATTTGCCCACTCTTGGTAATCGTCATGGAGTTTCTGGCTTGAAAATGTTTACAATCTCCATTTTTCTGGTCGAGAGTTTAAAATGATTCAACCCTTAATGCAAATTGAATTTATTTGTCAAGTTCAATAACTTGCAGTTGTTTGAAATAATCAAGGCACAAATAATTGATAGAGCTCATCTTAATTGGCCATCTGGTAAAGACTCATTCAGATGATCAGTTATGGTTTGATCAAGTCTTGCATGCCAAGAAGACATTTAAAACTACAGAGGGCTAAAAGGGATTGATTGAAAATGTTTCGTTAATGAATTAAGATTGGAATTAAATACATATGTCTGTCATTAGTTCATTTTATGTAAAAGTATATATATTTAACTATTTCTTTAAATTTCACAATTTAATTTATTATTTTAATATCTAATAAATTAATTATTTTTTACAATTTAATTAAAATATTTCATTTTATATTTAATGTTTTATCATTTTATGATATAATAATTTATTGGATTATTTCATGAACCTGTTTGGCAGCACTTTGTGAATTTATCTAATCTGTCTAACTCAGATGTCAAAGTCGGAGGGCGGGTTCTAACACCTGATTGGCTAGAGAAGCGTTGAGTATTGGTCGATACCTTGGTCTGAAAGTGCAGATACCATTTAGACCAGTGGTCTCCAACCACTGGGCCGCGGCCCGGTACCGGTCCGTGGATCGCACAAGAAAAAAAATAAAATAAATATATATATATACACATATATATATATATATATATATATATATATATATATATATATATATATATATATACTTAAAAAAAAAAAATTAAATCAACATAAACAACACAAAATACACTTACAATTAGTGCACCAACCCAAAAAAAACATTTATTTAAAAAATAAAATAACAATCCATCAAGCGGTGCGGCTTCAAAGTCGTACTAAAACATTTTGACAGATTTTTGAGTGCCATGTGTAATGTTCTATCTTCTCAATGGAACAATTAAAGTTTTGGTGTTGTTTACTGGTGTCATATTGCAGTCTACAAGTATCTCATATGTGTGACTGCCATCTCCTGGTCGCACTTATCATTACACCATGTACCAAATAAAATTGCTTCGAGGTCGGTAAGCACAACCAGAATTATTCCGTACATTACACACACCGGTCTATAGGGCGCACTGTCGATTTTTGAGGAAATGTAAGGATTTTAAGTGCGCCTTATAGTCTGAAAAATACGTTAATATACAACATTTAACTTGGAGAGCAGACTTTTACAGTCTCTTCATTCAGCTGCTTCTTCAGCAGCTTTTAAACATTTTAATGGATAAATGTTTTGATATTATTTCAACATCCTTGACTGGAGTCCGATTTATTCTGCTTCAGCATGGTGCAGACATGTATCTCTGACTTTGGTAGCCGTAATGGGCCGACAATCCATCAAGCGGTGCGGCTTCAAAGTCATACTAAAACATTTCGACATATTTTTGAGTGCCTTGTGTAATGTTCTTTTATTTTTCGATGGAACACTTAAAGTTTTGGTGTTGTTTACTGGCGTCGAATTGCAGTCTACACGTGTCTCTCATGTGTGACTGCCATCTACTGATCACACCTATCATTACACCATGTACCAAATAAAATTGCTTTGAGGTCAGTAAGGGCAACCAGAATTATTCTGTACATTAGGCGCACCGTGTTATAAGGCGCACTGTCGTTTTTTTGAGAAAATGAAAGGATTTTGTGCGCCTTATAGTCCGAAAAATACGGTACAATACACACAAACCTTTAGTAAATCAGGCCCGAGATCGCCAAACTCACCAAGTCTATTGAAAGTGTCCGCTCCAGTGACGTCGACAGATTTTGTCAACATAACATTTGAGACCCGTAAAGATCATTTCTATGATTTTTCATGTATTTATGTTGTATAGTGTTTTTAACTTCACCATTATAATTCACTGGTTTTTTTTTTGTCGACCACCGCTTATTTCGACACGAGTCAGCCCATCCGACTTAAACAGGTTCCACGGTATTCGATTGACATCCTCCTAAATGAACAATCATTTTTAACGAGACTGTAAATGCACTGCAGATGAAGGAAAGGTTTTCAAAACAAGAGCTTTACACTTTGCACAGCAATGCATTTTCGCCCTCTCCCTATAGTTTATAACACCTGCTGCCCCTAGACGGTCTTCCATCCAAGCACAGACGTACTGCAAAGTAACCAGAATCCCTTACCTTGCTACTCCAAACTTCTCACAACCTTCATTTCCTGTCATCTCTCTCCTCTCCAATAAACACGCTGCTTTGCTTCCATGTCTCCACAGCACATTAGTGGACTCTTTGCGCGCAATTAGGAGTTCCTAAATTAGGCATGGGGAAATAAGGTGGGTGGGAAGATGGCAAGACATTGCAGATGGCGTGTATAGTCATTATTATTATACCACACATAGAAAGACGCCGGCCATTTGTCAGGCTTGCGGTGTTCTGATCAGAATTGTGCAAGTCCCACTGGCTGGTCTGCTAATTATACACTGCTGGGTCCCAGCAGCAGTTAATGCGGGTCAATTATGAACCCAGGACATGTAAGCAGAACAATCAATGAATGGTGTGAAGGGTGTTTTTGGGATGGACACTGGGCTTCACTCAAAATGACAAAATGGCAAACAATAAAAAGAATGAATGGAAAAAAGAGAGCCAGGTAGTCTGATTTGATGTGCTGCTGCCTCAGAACCAGACAATAAGGGGTCTAATCTACAGGAAGTCTGACTGAAACAAAGCCTTTGGTGACAAGACCCCCAGTGTTTGCTTTAGTTCTTCCAAATTGCCAGAGGCCTCCCATTCCCATTTTGTGTCTGTCATCTTTTTAGTTTAGATACCAGACTCTTCTCTCTGCTGCTGTCACACCTGCATCACTCTTGGCCCCTGTCTGGCTCAAGCTGGTCTTCTGCAGCAACAACATCAAAACACATTTTCCTCTCATACTTTAGTGTTTTAAGACCATGTTGAAACCGGTCTAATTGCACAAAACCAACATAAACAAACACAAACAAACAAACGAACGCTTAAAGTACAAAAATGGGTGTACGGTTGACTGAAATCCATCCATCTTCAACCGCTTATCCGAAATCGGGTCGCGGGGACAACAGCTTCAGCAGAGACCCCCAGACTTCCCTCTCCAGAGCAACATTAGCAACTTCCTCCTGGGGCATCCCAAAAGCATTCCCAGGCCAGAGAGGAGATGTAATCCCCCCCATCTGGTCCTTGGCCTGCCCCGGGGTCTCCTCCCAGTGGGACGTACAACGAGGACCTCCCTAGGGCGACGATTGTGAGGCATCCGCATGAGATGCCCGAACCACCTAAGCTGGCTCCTTTCCAAGCGAAGGAGCAGCGGCTTTACTCCGAGTCTCTCTCGGGTGACTGAACTTCTCATCCTATCTCTAGGGGAGATCCCAGCCACCCTTCTGAGGAAACTCATTTCGGCCGCTTGTATCCCCGATCTTATTCTTTCGGTCATGACCCACACTTCATGACCATAGGTGAGAGTAGGAATGTAGATAGCTCGGTAGACAGAAGGCAAAGTGGCTCAGCTCTCGTTTCGTCACAACAGTCCGGCAGAGAGACTGCAATACTGCCCCAGAATCTCCTGCTGATTTCCTTCTCCATCTTTCCCTCACTCGTGAACAAGACCCCGAGATACTTAAACTGCTCCACCTGGGACAGAGTCTCGTTCTCCACCTGGACTGTACAAACCATCGGTTTCCTGCTGAGAACCATGGCCTCAGATTTGGAGATGCTGATCCACATTCCAGCCGCTGAACACTCGGCTGTTAACCAATCCAGTGAGAGCTGAAGGTCACGAACCGATGGTGCCATCAGGACCACATCATCTGCAAACAGCAGTGACGCAACCTCTAGCCCCCCCCGAGACGTATACCCTCTCCGCCATGGTCACGACTCTGTCTAGAATTGACTGAAATACATAACATTTTTCAAAGGCACTAAGATCGATCAATCAATCAATCAAAGTTTACTTATATAGCCCTAAATCATGAGTTTCTCAAAGGGCTACACAAGTCACAACAACATCCTCGGCTCAGAACCCACATCAGGGCAAGAAAAAACTCAACCCAATGGGATGACAATGAGAAACCTTGGAGGGGACCGCAGATGTGGGGACTCCCCCCCTGGGTGACCGGTGCAATGGACGTCGAGTGGATCTAGCATAATATTGTGAGAGTCCAGTCCATAGTGGATCTAACATAATAGTGTGAGAGTCCAGTCCATAGTGGGCCAGCAGGATATTTCATCACATTTTGAGTGGAGACAGCGCAGAGACGTCCCCAACTGATACACAGATCAGTGGTCCACCCTGGGTCCCAGCTTTGGACAGCTACCAGCGTCATCTGTGGTCACCGAATCTGTGCCGCCCCTTTCCATGAAGGAGAGGGGTGCAGAGCAGAAAAGAAACGGCAGATCAACTGGTCTAATTGGGGGGTCTATTTAAAGGCTAGAGTATACAAATGAGTTTTAAGATGGGACTTAAATGCTTCTACCGAGGTAGCATCTCTAACTGTTACTGGGAGGGCATTTCAGAGTACTGGAGCCCAAATAGAAAAAACGCTCTATAGCCCGCAGACTTTTTTTGGGCTCTGGGAATCACTAATAAGTCGGAGTTCTTTGAACTGAGATTTCTCGCCGGGACATATGATACAATACAATCAGCAAGATAGGATGGAGCTAGACCTTGTAGTACTTTATACGTAAGTAGTAAAACCTTAAAGTCACATTGATTTAGTCACAAGATTTATCTTCGAGCCAGATGCAGACAGCCAAAGAGCCACTTGTGGCTCGCAAGCCATAGGTTCCCAACCCCTGTGATAACGTACAACTTTGTCAGGGTTCTTTTTTTGTGGCTGAATAAGAATTTCCGGCATTCTTTGAACTGAACCCTGAAAAAGACTAAAGTTGTTTCCAAATAAACTCTCCATAAAGAATGTGTGTATACACTGTACAGCACGGGTCACGTCAATCGCGAGCTATCGGTCGATGGCGGAGGGTGTGTCAGTCGATCGGCATTAAAAAATAGACCTAAATATGGGCGATCATCAAACTTCACCAAGACGTCACTGTCGTCACTTGATTGACATTCACGGCACCCGAGGGTCTTGTGAGATGACGCTGGCTGCTGCCAGATCATTATTAAGAAAAAATGACCGACAGGAAGGCGAGAAACACTTTTTATTTCAACAGACTCTTGCACCGTGCCTGCCGTCAAAACTCTAAAGACCGACCGCACAGTTCCTATCTTCACAATAAAAGCTCTGCTTCATCCTGCCTGCGCTAACAAAAGAAGAGTGTCAGGAAGCTGGCGTGCACAAGCTAGCAAGCTACGGAGTTTGCCGCCAATGTATTTCTTGTAAAGTGTATAAAAAGGAGTATGGAAGCTGGACAAATAAGATGGCAAAAAGCAACCACTTTCATGTGGTATTGGACAGAAAGGAGGACTTTTTCTATCCTCCATTTGAAAATGTGGACGTTATCATCACTACTGTCTGATTCCAATCAATGCAAGTCATCAGAATCAGGTAATACACCAACTTATATTCTTGTCTTCATGAAAGAAAGGAATCTATATGTGTTAAACATTCTTGTAGTATCATTAAACACCTTTAACTTGTGAACAAAAAGCGTCTCTTTCATAAATAAATAAATATAAATTATATTTATGAATGAGGTAAATCCCCTCGACTTGGTCAATTGAAAAGTAGCTCGCCGGCAGAAAAAGTGTGTGCACCCCTGTTGTAGAGTGTACTGTAATATTGACACATTCACATTTTACTGCACACACACACACACACACACCGTAATACACACCAAATTAAATCAGTGCAGAACACAGAACTTATGACTTCAAGCTGCTGGCTGATTTAATTATCAGGGCAGATCTGTCGACTACGACCGCGACATTCACCTTTACATGGGGGTTGGGGGTGGGGGGGGACAGTACAGTACCTCTCTTGATATTGGATGATAATATAAGGTATGTAATCATGCTAGCTTTTACATGGCTAAATCCCCACGATATGATTGGTATTTATTATGTACATTTCACACTGAAACGACTGACTCGCTTAACGTGTCCTCAGGACCTTGGTAAAATTACCATATTTTAACTTATATAAAATATTTTCAGCAAATTTTCAACAACATCAAGATATTGTTGACCATTTCAGCCCCAACAATTACGAATCATTGTGGTTCATCTGCAGTTGCATGGTCTTGCTGATCTTGACTCAAGGAGACGAAGACAGTGAACCTCTAGATTCACGAATCAATCATTGCCATATCATGCGTTCGCTCCGTCTCGTCTCCATTACTGTAACGTATTATTTTCGGGTCTCCCAAATGTCTAGCATTAAAAGATTACAGTTGGTACAAAATGCGGCTGCTAGACTTTTGACAAGAACAAGAAAGTTTGATCATATTACGCCTATACTGGCTCACCTGCACTGGCTTCCTGTGCACTTAAGATGTGACTTTAAGGCTTTACAACTTACGTATAAAATACTAAACGGTCTAGCTTCATCCTATCTTGCTGATTGTATTGTAGCATATGGGCCTGTCAGAAATCTGCGTTCTAAGAACTCTGGCTTATTAGTGATTCCCAGAGCCCCAAAAAAGTCTGCGGGCTACAGAGCGTTTTATATTCGGGCTCCAGTACTCTGGAATGCCCTACTAGTAACAATTAGAGATGCTACTTCAGTAGAAGCATTTAAGTCCAATCTTAAAACTCATTTGTATAGTCTTGCCTTTAAATAGACCCCCCTTTTAGACCAGTTGATCTGCCGTCTCTTTTCTGCTCTGCCCCCCTCTCCTGCGTGGACAAGTTATTGGGTGATTACAGATGAAGCGCTAGCTGTTCAGATTCGGGACCCGGGGTGGACCACTCCTCTGTGCATCAGTTGGGGACATCTCTGCGCTGCTGACTTGTCTCCACTCAAGATGATCCCCTGCTGGCCCCACTATGGACTGGACTCTCACTGTTATGTTAGATCCACTATGGACTGGACTCTCACAATATTATGCTAGATCCATTCGGCATCCATTGAACCGGTTGCCCAGGGGGTGGGGGGTCCCCACATCTGTGGCTCCCTCCAAGGTTCCTCGTTGTTCCCATTGGGTTGAGTTTTTCCTTGCCCTGATGTGGCATCTGAACCAAGGATGTCGTTGTGGCTTGTGCAGCCCTTTGAGACACTTGTGATTAAGGGCTATATAAATAAATTGGATTGAAATAAACTTTGAAAGAAAAATGTATGTCGTTTTAAAACCTCTCTGACAAGTTCAATGCATCCAAAAGGTTACTTAAAGGGGACTTACCATGCAAAAACAACATTTCTTACCTATTACTAACTGTTTTTTATGTATTTGGGATCTGCATAATTCTGGAACATTTCAAGTCAAACCATGTAGCCTTTGCGGAGATATTTATAAAACAATCTTGCCTTCTTTCATACTTCCTCCAAACGGTCTGTTTGGAATTTGCCCAATTTGTGAAGTTTTTCCAATTTTTGACGTCAGTGGGTATCACCATATATGGTAGAAAATTACCCACAGGGCTTTGCACGTGTCGGCAGTTGTCGTCCGTCAATGTCGTCAATAAGTTCCTTCTTTTTCTCTAGTCTCTTTG
The DNA here is from genome assembly GCF_033978785.1 of Entelurus aequoreus. Classification (NCBI taxonomy): domain Eukaryota; kingdom Metazoa; phylum Chordata; class Actinopteri; order Syngnathiformes; family Syngnathidae; genus Entelurus; species Entelurus aequoreus. The sequence goes on along the minus strand of NC_084754.1, from coordinate 4,905,050 downwards.
TGACAGTCTTCCACTGACGGGGTTCCATGGACCACCAAGAACTGACATGACTGCAAGCAGCTTTGACTTTGTTTATTTTTTCAAATAATACTCAGCCTATGGTCGGGTCGCTTTTCAGCTCCTTCCTCTTCCTGCTCGCTCTTCGGTTCCCTTTTCAGCTGTATCTTCCTCTGGCTCTCCGTTTCTTGCGCGCTGCATGTGCTGCGGACTCTCCAACTCTTTCTGCCCCGTCGTTCTCTGCTGCTGCCCTTTAACCCATTGCGAGGAGATTATATGATTGTGCCCCGGTGGGCGATCCACGCACCTGATATTGTTTACGCCATCAATCCCGGTGTGCCCTGCCTCGCTGTCGGTCTGCCGGCCACGCCTCCCCACACTCTTGTTTTGGGGCGGCCTGGCTCGTACATGCACATGCATCCTGCGCTGTTGCCATTTCTAATAGAAAGTAGCTCATAGTTCAAATTTATATCTGTCTGTAGACGTGATATGGAAGAGATAAAAAGTACAACATCAAGACGCAATTGAAGTGGAGGTACTATTATGTGTTATGTAGGAAAAGTAATGTGGAGGATGTTCCGAGTCTGAGTTTTTTTCCAAAAGAAATTAGCCGCCGGTCTTGATGTGCGCATAATAATCAGTTCAACTGCGAGGTTGTTATTTCACTTCCCAAAGATCAGATGTGTCAACACGCACAACACATTTCCAAATAGGTGCAGCACGCACACCAGTGAGGTTGACGTTGCGTTATTAGAGGCGCAATAGGTCACATGTAGAAGTCCAACTCTTCTCGTATAGTCATGGAATTTTTAATTGGACATTCCAGGGCCGTTTCTCGCTTAGTGGGTTTAAGGAAAATATGCTGTTTAGGGAACCCTAGTTTGTTAATTAATTATTACATCCTATAGTGTGCCCAATGTAAATACTCCTCTCTTTTGACACATTTAACTCACTTTCGTCACATTTAACACACTTTTCTTACATTTACTTCATTTTCATCCAATTTAAGTTTATATTGAATCTTTACTCCAAATATTATATTTAAATGCTGAATCTAAATTTCATTATGAATTTAAATGTAAAATATAAATGTGAATTCTAAATCTTAATATTTTTAAATCTATACGTAAATCTTAAATCTATATCTAGATGTTAAATGTAAATATTATATCTAAACCTAAATGTTAAATCTAAATCTTAAATCTAAATGTTAAATCTGAATGTTGAATCCAAACATAAATATTAAATCTAAATATAAAATTTCAAATTCAAACCAAAAATTAAATCTACATATAAATGTTAAATCTAAATCTTAAATCTGAATGTTAAATCTAAATTTAAATATTAAATCTAAATCCTTAATCTCCATGTGAGCGCTTCATGTTAAATCTAAACCTAAATGTGAGCGCTAAATGTTGAATTTAAACCTAAATGTTAAATTTAAATCTAAACCTAAATGTTAAATCTGAATGTTGAATAAACTAAAATATTAAATCTAAATACAAAATGTCAAATTTAAACCAAAACTCTAACATAAAATCTGCTTAGTGAGAAGAATGATCTTATCAGACAGAAAACAAGCAAATATCACCCTTATTTGAGATATTTCATCTTACTTAGATTTCAGTTTTTGCAGTGCACCACCATGCTTGACGGTAGGTTTGGTGTTTATGGGATTAAAGGCCTCACCTTATCTCCTCCAAACATATTGCTGGGTATTGTGGCCAAACAGCTCAATTTTTGTTTCATCTGACCACAGAACTTCCCTCCAGGAGGTCTTATCTTTAACCATGTGACATCAGATGAAACAAAAATTGAGTTGTTAATATTAGATATTCGATTTTGGAACTATGAAATAACTTGGACCAAAATCCCTATTGCAACTCTTCAGATGAGAATAGCGCATGTACGCAACATTTTCCCTCTCCTTTCAATCGACTTCTTCCCGCAATATTCTTATTTACACACCATGAGCATGAGTCAGTGGCGGATTGACATCACGTGCAACCCAGAAATTGCGTCTCCTCAGTATGTGCATCATTTATAATTGCAGGACGGGGCTGAGGAGGGTCAAAAGCTACAGGAAGTTGTCAAAATGTCTGAAAAAGGCGGTCCGGTCAGAATAAAAGGCCACGTTGTGCATTTTTACAAAGACAGACCGACCGACACCCAGGCAGGCGGTGAGGATTGCTGGAAAAAAACAACAGAGGTCGCATATGCTTACTTCCATAGGCCCTGATTAAATTGAGTGTGTGGTAGCTGGCCGCTTTTCAGGAGTGTGTGTGTGTGTGTGCGTGTTAGTGCGTGTGCAGGCGAGTGTGTGTGTCCTGCAATATTGTCTCTAGTCCCATGGGCTGTCGCTGAGCAAACTCAATCAACTCCCACTCACCTCTGTGGCCCTCCCCTACTACTGTCAGGACACGAACAGCTTCTCCTTTGGTTTGAGAGAGAAAGAGATGCACAATGTGTTTGCGTACGCGTGTGTGTGTGCGCTTGTATTTCTACCCTTCTTGAGACATCGACAAGGAAAAGTACCTTCCATATGAGGACCGTTGAACAAGTTAGGACCCAAATCATGGTCCCAGTACAGAAAAGCATTGCATTTAATAGAGAGCCAAATACTAGAGTCCGTGAACATTGCTCCAAAGTCGGGATTTTTTTATTGATTTGATGTGCGTACAAAAGTAAACATTGACAGGTGCAAAGGCAGAAATTTGTGATAAAACAAGACAGCAGGTAAAGAAGGACTTCCCTATTCATCCCCGAAAAAACCCGCCAGGTGGACAGCTGATTTTACGACTTCCAGTGCTGACGTAAGACAACCCGAGTCCCATTTGTGACCATTGGATGAACAAATACACTACGGTCATAAGACTATAGTGGCCATTAACAGTTAGCGCCTACAGCTGGGTTGCCCAAAATGCGGCACAGGGGCCACATGTGGTCCGTGACTCGTTTGTCCATCCATCCATCCATTTTCTACCGCTTGTCTGGAGCTTATCTCAGCTGCTTTCGGGCGGAAGGCAGTGTACACCCTGGACAAGTTGCCACCTCATCGCATGGCCAACACAGATAGACAAACAACATTCACACTCACATTCACACAATAGGGCCAATGTTAGTGTTACCAATCAAAACGTTTGTCATCGGCCTTGAACACGTTACAAAAACACAACAAATAGAGACAACATTTTTTCTATCAAAAGTAGGGTGGTCCCAAAAAGGAGGAATTTTTCAAATTGACTGTGTGTCGGTTTTAAAAGTGCTCCCCCACTGGTCAACATATGAAATAACAAGTGTCTGTAAGAAATTGAAATGCGCCCCCCTTGGCAAAAATTAATACAAATAAATAAATATGTATATATAGCAGTGGTCCCCAACCTTTTTGTAACTGCGGACCGGTCAACGCTTAAAAAATTGTCCCACGGACTGGGGGGAGGGGGGGTTATTATTCCATCCATCCATTTTTTACCGCTTATTCCCTTCGGGGTCGCGGGGGGCGCTGGAGCCTATCTCAGCTACAATCGGGCGGAAGGCGGGGTACACCCTGGACAAGTCGCCACCTCATCACAGGGGGTTATTATTATTCTTTTTTTTTTTTTTTCATAAAAAAATACAATCATGTGTGCTTACGGACTGTATCCCTGCAGACTGTATTGATCTATATTGATATATAATGTAGGAACCAGAATATTAATAACAGAAAGAAACAACCCTTTTGTGCGAATGAGTGTGAATGAGGGGGGAGGGAGGTTTTTTGGGTTAGTGCACTAATTATAAGTGTATCTTGTGTTTTTTATGTTGATTTAATTAAAAAAAAAAATATATATATATATATATATTTTCATTTTTCTTGTGCGACCCGGTACCAATCGATCCACGGACCGGTACCGGGCCGCGGCCCGGTGGTTGGGGACCACTGATATAGAGACATACTGTAATAACTTTAAGTAAATAATAAAGATTAAAAAACAATTACAAACCAAAAAATTCAAAAAAATTCATAAATTAACTATTTCTTGTAAAATTATAACTTTTTTATGTAAAATTATTTTTTTTTAATGCAAAATGGTGACATTTGTCAGATAAAATTCTGTCTTTTATCACAATATTGCCAATTATTATGTTGGTTTTGTAAAATGGTGACATTTTTCAACTAAAATTATGACCAATGCCAAGTAAAATTCCGATTATTATTATAACATTGCCAAAATGTTAAGGTTTTCCTAAAAAATGGTGACTTTTGTCGAGTAAAATTACGACTCTTTTCATAAAATTTGCCAATAGTTAAGCTTTTCTTGTAAAATTGCGACTGTTATTGAGTAAAATTCCAACTTTCATCGTAATATTGCACACAGGTTCAGTTTTTCTCGTAAAACTTTGACTCGCGTTGAGTGAAATTACGACTTTTATTATAATACTGCTAAAATTCCAAGTTTTTCTCGTAAAATTTTGACTCGAGTTGAGTGAAATTACGACTTTTATTATAATACTGCTAAAATTCCAAGTTTTTCTCGTAAAATTTTGACTCGCGTTGAGTGAAATTACGACTTTTATTATAATACTGCTAAAATTCCAAGTTTTTCTCGTAAAATTTTGACTCGCGTTGAGTGAAATTACGACTTTTATTATAATACTGCTAAAATTCCAAGTTTTTCTCGTAAAATTTTGACTCGCGTTGAGTGAAATTACGACTTTCATTATAACACTGCTAAAATTCCAAGTTTTTCTTGTAAAATTTTGACTCGCGTTGAGTGAAATTACGACTTTTATTAAAACACTGCTAAAATTCCAAGTTTTTCTCGTAAAATGTTGACTCGCGTTGAGTGAAATTACGACTTTTATTATAATACTGCTAAAATTCCAAGTTTTTCTCGTAAAATTTTGACTCGCGTTGAGTGAAATTACGACTTTTATTATAATACTGCTAAAATTCCAGGTTTTTCTCGTAAAATTTTGACTCGAGTCGAGTGAAATTACGACTTTTATTATAATACTGCTAAAATTCCAAGTTTTTCTCGTAAAATTTTGACTCGAGTTGAGGGAAATTACGACTTTTATTATAATACTGCTAAAATTCCAAGTTTTTCTCGTAAAATTTTGACTCGCGTTGAGTGAAATTACGACTTTCATTATAACACTGCTAAAATTCCAAGTTTTTCTCGTAAAATTTTGACTCGCGTTGAGTGAAATTACGACTTTTATTATAATACTGCTAAAATTCCAAGTTTTTCTCGTAAAATTTTGACTCGCGTTGAGTGAAATTACGACTTTTATTATAATACTGCTAAAATTCCAAGTTCTTCTCGTAAAATGTTGACTCGCGTTGAGTGAAATTACGACTTTTATTATAATACTGCTAAAATTCCAAGTTTTTCTCGTAAAATTTTGACTCGCGTCGAGTGAAATTACGACTTTTATTATAATACTGCTAAAATTCCAAGTTTTTCTCGTAAAATTTTGACTCGAGTTGAGTGAAATTACGACTTTTATTATAATACTGCTAAAATTCCAAGTTTTTCTCGTAAAATTTTGACTCGCGTCGAGTGAAATTACGACTTTTATTATAATACTGCTAAAATTCCAAGTTTTTCTCGTAAAACTTTGACTCGCGTTGAGTGAAATTACGACTTTTATTATAATACTGCTAAAATTCCAAGTTTTTCTCGTAAAACTTTGACTCGCGTTGAGTGAAATTACGACTTTTATTATAATACTGCTAAAATTCCAAGTTTTTCTTGTAAAATTTTGACTCGCGTTGAGTGAAATTACGACTTTCATTATAATACTGCTAAAATTCCAAGTTTTTCTCGTAAAATTTTGACTCGCGTTGAGTGAAATTACGACTTTTATTAAAACACTGCTAAAATTCCAAGTTTTTCTCGTAAAATTTTGACTCGCGTTGAGTGAAATTACGACTTTTATTAGAACACTGCTAAAATTCCAAGTTTTTCTTGTAAAATTTTGACTCGCGTTGAGTGAAATTATGACTTTTATTAAAACACTGCTAAAATTCCAAGTTTTTCTCGTAAAATTTTGACTCGCGTCGAGTGAAATTACGACTTTTATTATAATACTGCTAAAATTCCAAGTTTTTCTCGTAAAATGTTGACTCGCGTTGAGTGAAATTACGACTTTTATTAAAACACTGCTAAAATTCCAAGTTTTTCTTGTGAAATGTTGACTCGCGTTGAGTGAAATTACGACTTTTATTAAAACACTGCTAAAATTCCAGGTTTTTCTTGTGAAATTCCAACTCGTTTTTCACAACAAGCTTTTGTATATTTGCATAGTATGTATATATTATTAGTGTTGTAAATACAATTATTTATATATCTAGAAAGGGTGGTCCTAAAGAGGTAGGCATTTTACTCACGTCTCAAGAAGGTAACAAATGCAAGAATGTGCGTGTGTGTGTGTGTGTGTGTGTGCGCGTGTGTGTGTGTGTGTGTGGTCCGCCCTGCAAAGCAAAGCCTCAGCCAATTGAAGGCATCAGTATGCCAGGCACAGGTTTTCATGTGTGTTTAGCTGTCATGCATATGTGCAGATATTGACATAGTGTATGGAGGCGGGTATAGAAAGTACACATGTTGCATATGAAGACATGTTGTATTTTTTTCCGTCATTCCGTCAAAGCTGCCGGGGTCACTGTAAAATATATTCATCAAGTGGCCAGATATGCTCATCTCTGACATGTGTACACTTGTCAATCAGCAGCACTCGCCACGGTGCGCTGTTGTCAGGGGAATAGTGGCACTGGAGCGGAGACGTCAGCAGAGATAACGCCAATCAATCATCAGATCAATCATAAGTGGTCTACTTTGCATATTTGCTGCATATTTACAATTATTATTCATGCATGCAAATGAGCAGCAGGCTATGGAATCCAGGGGGAGAGAGAGGTCAGGACTGAAGATGGACTTGTGGGTGGGTGAGAGATCAACTTGGGGTTTATTTAGATTTATGCAGATGTTAAACATAACTGAGTCCGTCTTTGTCACTGAACGCAATTATATACAGTATATATATATATATATATATATATATATATATATATATATATATATATATATATATATATATATATATATATATATATATATATATATATATATATGTATATATATATATATATATATATATATATATATATGCATATATGCAGTACAGGCCAAAGGTTTGGACACATCTTCTCATTTCAATGTGTTTTCTTTATTTTCATGACTATTTACATTGTAGATTGTCACTGAACCAATCAAAATTATGACACCTGTGACGTGAAAACCATTTCAGGTGACTACCTCTTGAAGCTCATGGAGAGAATGCCAAGAGTGTGCAAAGCAGCATTCCGAGCAAAGGGTGGCTATTTTGAAGAAATTAGAACATTTTACAGTTATTACACCTTTTTTTGTTAAGTACATAACTCCACATGTGTTCATTCAAAGTGTTGATGCCTGAAGTGACAATCTACAATGTAAATAGTCATGAAAATAAAGAAAACACATTGAATGAGAAGGTGTGTCCAAACTTTTCGCCTTTAACGGGAACGCTTCCTTTTTGACCCTCGGGCCGTGCCGTAGCGGGGGGGAACTTGGCTGCAGCTCACTTGCTACTGATAAGCCACAAACGAGCAGAAATGTACAAAATAAAGTCTACCTTATAGAAATATCAGGTTCAAAGCCATGGCAAGTTGTTCTCCCGACAAGAAAAGACTATTTTTTTTTACCGTGAGAAGATGCGACGTCCCTGCAGCAAACACCTGCTGCGCGTGTTGTTCAGAGGTGGGTGGTGCTTCACTTCCATGGTCAGATTACTGTTAAGGTGCAGTGATAACATAACATTTAGATTGTTACTGTGACTGATTTAGTAAGTAAGATGTTATAATAGTTCAACAGAAATGAAAGATGGTCGGCAGGAAGTCGAAAGGAGACTTTTTTTTTAATGCAAACAGTTAATCCGACATCAAAACATGTCAAGACACTTTCTTAAACCAATCACACACTTTTGTGGCTTCAAAATAAAATAACTACGCTAAAAACCCGGTTTAACTACGTTTAGGGTTTCTCTGCCTAGTTAGAATAATACATAATGTTGGATATAGAGAACATTCAAACCCTTTATTTATTGAATCGAAAATACTGAAATTCCACGACATAATGAATTTGCAAACAGCTAAAATTATGCACAAAGCAAACTATAACCTGCTACCCAAGAACGTACAGCAATGCTCCTCAGCAAAAGAGAAGAAATATAACCTTCGAGAAAAATGTAATTTAAAACATTTGTATGCATGTACAACACTTCAGACCGTTAGCATAGCAGTAGGTGGAATTCAACTATGGAATCGATTAAGCAAAGAAATCCAACAATGTACTAATGTGATCCAATTATTTACAAAGTACAAGGCAGAAGAACCACGATAAACATTCTGAATTTATTGATAATCGTATATGAAATACAACTTACTTCACAATTTTTTTTATTTTTTTTAAAATGTTATTACTCATTGAGTATATTGTGAATAAATTGAGAATAGGAAGTGAACAAGTGTTAGCAACTGCTATGCAATGAAAAAGGGGTAGACTTAAATAAGCTCTGCTTCTTCCTTAATTCCTCGATTAATCGTGATTAAATATTTTAATCATTTGACAGCCCCTATATATATATATATATATATACACTACCGTTCAAAAGTTTGGGGTCACCCCAACAATTTTGTGGAATAGCCTTCATTTCTAAGAACAAGAATAGACTGTCGAGTTTCAGATGAAAGTTCTCTTTTTCTGGCCATTTTGAGCGTTTAATTGACCCCACAAATGTGATGCTCCAGAAACTCAACCCGCTCAAAGGAAGGTCAGTTTTGTAGCTTCTGTAACGAGCTAAAGTGTTTTCAGATGTGTGAACATGATTGCACAAGGGTTTTCTAATCATCAATTAGCCTTCTGAGCCAATGAGCAAACACATTGTACCATTAGAACACTGGAGTGATAGTTGCTGGAAATGGGCCTCTATACACCTATGTAGATATTGCACCAAAAAGCAGACATTTGCAGCTAGAATAGTCATTTACCACATTAGCAATGTATAGAGTGTATTTCTTTAAAGTTAAGACTAGTTTAAAGTTATCTTCATTGAAAAGTACAGTGCTTTTCCTTCAAAAATAAGGACATTTCAATGTGACCCCAAACTTTTGAACGGTAGTGTGTATATATATATATATATATATATATATATATATATATATATATATATATATATATATATATATATATATATATATACACCTTTTTTTTTTCTTAAACTGTAAATTGTAATATAAAATTAACTTCTGAGCCTTGTTGGAATTGTAGCTTATAGAGCCGGATTTAGATATGCATGTCGTTTCTAATTTTCTAAAAACAAATGACTGTCTGGGGGTAATAAATTTAACATAACCAAATCAACTTTTGGTCTTCCTGTTTGCACAAAAGGCAACAGTGCATGAAGGCTTCACCTATTTGCTGTCAGTCACAAGACTGACTGATTACTTTGATATAAACTGCATGGTTAAACATGCAAGAGCCTTACATTCATCAGTATGCATTACTCTCTTTCAGCACACTGACAAATTGGTTAATACGGTCTTTCCGCTTCCATAGCTGAGAGGGAAGAGGATTGTAAAAGAGTTGAACTTGTCCTACAGATAGTCAACAAGCAACTCTATGACCGCCACGGTCAGCTTTCGCCTACAGCTGCCAGAAAAACCTGGAAGCGATACTGCATATGCATAACTTCTTCAGTTACATTATTTGACTGATTACTTTATTTTGTAAGTAACTAAATTGGATTACAAGTTACCTGTGTTAGTTACTTTCAGCAGCTGCCGACAACGACCCCCACTGCCTCAACATAAAAATGACAACCTTGTGGTTTTCCCACTAGTCACTTTATTATGTTATTATGATACCATCATAAACTTTAGAAAACATTGTTTTCTACATCAATATAAATGACAGTTTCAAGTTAATTTTATTTTTTTTACACAGACATAACTCTTCCGATCATCTTGAGAAAATTGTAATGCCATATTTGTTTTAACTTTAATTTTGAATGACTCAGATGTACCTAACGAATCACAATATACTTTTGCTGCTCAGTTAATTTAAACTATGTTTAGCAATTAAACACCGTATTTTCCGGGCCATAGGGTGCAACGGATTATAAGGCGCACTGCCGATGAGCGGGTCTATTCAGGTCTAATTTCATACAAAAGGCGCACCGGATTATAAGGCGCATTAAAGGGGTCATATTGTTATTTTTATTTTCTGAATGTAAAAGACTTCCTGGTGGTCTACATAACATGTAATGGTGGTTCTTTGGTCAAAATGTTGCATAGATGATGTTTTACAGATCATCTTCAAGTCGCTTTCTGACAGTCGCTTCAGGATGCGCCGTTTTGTGGGCGGTCTTATTTACATGGCTCACCTCCGACAGCTTCTTCTCCCCGTCATCTTTGTTGTAGCGGTGTAGCGTGCAAGGACGGGAGTGGAAGAAGTGTCAAAAGATGGAGCTAACTGTTTTAATGACATTCAGACTTCCCGTCAATCAATAACGGAGCAACATCTCCTCATCCGTGGCTCACTAGTGCAACAACAACGCCGGAAATGTGTCCCGTGAAAAAACGTCCGACTGGAACTCTTTAATAACTCCTTGGGTGAATAATGTAAACTCACTACACCGGTAGTTTTTAGCACTTTCATAGCGAGATTAAAGTATATAGAAATGACAACAGCGGAGGATGAATGTCCCGTAACAAGAAGATAGAGAAAAAGAAGAAGCGTATCGACTACGGTGTCGGCACGGACTACAAAGGCGGACGTGCGCAAATTTTCAGGATTTATGCAGATCCCACATACAGATCAGCAGGTACCAGAAGGTAAGAAAAGATGCTTTTGCATAACATTGTGAAACAAAACGCCAGATAATATGTCTTACCTTATACACACACCATAATAATACTGGTATGTTGAAGCACAGTACAATCCATCAAGCGGTGTGGCTTCATAGCTTACCAAAGTCGTACTGAAACTCTGTATTTTCAATGGAACATATACCATTTTGGTGTTTACTTGGGTCATATTGCAGTCTACACGTATCTCTTATGTGTGACTGCCGTCTACTGCTCACACTTGTCATTTCACCATGTACCAAATAAAATAGCTTTGAGGTCGGTAAGCGCAACCAAAACGATTCCGTACAATTGGCGCACCGGGTTATAAGGCGCACCGTCGAGTTTTGAGAAAATGAGAGGATTTTAAGTGCGCCCTATGGTCCGGAAAATACGGTACCTGGACATTTACAAAATTATGAGAGGACTTAGTGCATGCACTGGTATCAACAATGTTTTCTTTAATGGTGCACTACTTTTTCCAATATATTATATACTTGGATGTATATATTTGATATTATAATCTTTAAGGGCAAATGTATCAATGTCATAACCCATCAATTACTTCCTGTATTGCTAAATTTGAAAACAGTTTGCATGCAGAATGATGTAATTTTAATACATCAGCGTCAAACATGGGACCCTCTTCCGGTCTGGCATAAGAAAACATTTCGTAAGGTGGACAACGTGTGACACGGACTTCTGAGAGCTTGTTCCTACAGAAGATTTAAAAGTGCAATTTAAAAATATAAGTGTTTTCCTTGAATGTCATTATGAAACATTCCGGACTCAATGAGTCAACCGCAGCCATCAAAAATAGCAGTAGAAGCAACAAGGACCTTCATGGGGTCTTTATCGACCAAATAATTAGTCCAACGTCACTGGCAGCTGAAAAACAATGTTCATGTTGTGTGGGTAGCATAACCCAGCAGGTGCGAGACATTAGAACAACGCTGAGAACTTGTTGAAGTAGGTCCTGACGGTGAGTAGCTCAAACATAAAAAACCTGCTTTTTGACCATGTTTAATCAATGTGGGGTTCTGACATTGATTTTGTCACGATTGGTAAAACTGGTGGACCCAAATGCAGAAAAGACAAACAGGATTAAAGTTCAAGGGTTATTATTAATAAAACCAGAGGGAAAGGAGGGAGCTCGTAGTCTTTGGCTTTGCAGTCCAGGAGAGCAGGCTGAGGCTAGCAGGTTGAGGCTAGCAGGCTGAGGCTAGCGGGCTGAGGCTGGCGGGCTGAGGCTAGCGGGCTGAGGCTGGCGGGCTGAGGCTGGCGGGCTGAGGCTAGCAGGCTGAGGCTGGCGGGCTGAGGCTGGCGGGCTGAGGCTAGCAGGCTGAGGCTGGCGGGCTGAGGCTGGCGGGCTGAGGCTGGCGGGCTGAGGCTAGCAGGCTGAGGCTGGCGGGCTGAGGCTAGCAGGCTGAGGCTGGCGGGCTGAGGCTGGCGGGCTGAGGTTGGCAGGCTGAGGCTAGCAGGCTGAGGCTAGCAGGCTGAGGCTAGGGGGCTGAGGCTAGGGGGCTGAGGCTGGCGGGCTAAGGCTGGCGGGCCGAGGCTGGCGGGCCGAGGCTGGCGGGCCGAGGCTGGCGGGCTGAGGCTGGCGGGCTGAGGCTAGCAGGCTGAGGCTAGGGGGCTGAGGCTGGCGGGCTGAGGCTAGCAGGCCGAGGCTGGCGGGCCGAGGCTGGCGGGCTGAGGCTGGCGGGCCGAGGCTAGCGGGCTGAGGCTGGCGGGCCGAGGCTAGCAGGCTGAGGCTGGCAGGCTGAGGCTAGCAGGCTGAGGCTAGCGGGCTGAGGCTAGCAGGCTGAGGCTAGGGGGCTGAGGCTAGCAGGCTGAGGCTAGCAGGCTGAGGCTAGCAGGCTGAGGCTAGCAGGTTGAGGCAGGCACACACGGCAGTAGTGATGGGTCCGGCAACACCGATGCATCGGCGCATGCATCGAGCTCATAGAGCGATACCCTGTGTCGGTGCGCGTATCGCTTTTAGAAAGTCACGTGACCGCTCATGAGCTGTTCTGGTCACGTGACCGCTCATGAACTGTATCGCACTGACGCCTGCGCGCCAAACTGTGTTTATTAGGAAGCGGCGCAATGCGTGTTGTTGACGAACACCGTTAGGGCCGCTTGTTGTCACTGTCACTCAAAGTTGCAATTCAAAATTACACAGAATAAATGTGTTTATTTTGTTTAGAATTCAGATGGGTTTGATTTGGTGCGCGGCATATATTGGCTGTGCGGCGCACGGTGTGCGCGGATGACGCTTGAGCACTGCACAATTGCGCAGGCGCGCATCTAGAGGGAACGTTGCTCACAGGGCACAGAGGAGGCGTCAGTGCGATACAGTTCGCGTATCGGTCACGTGACCAAAGCAGCTCATGATCGGTCACGTGACTTTCTAAAAGGGGTACGTGCACCGACACAGGGTTTCGCTCTATGAGCTCGACGCATGCGCCGATGCATCTGTGTTGCAGGACCCATCACTACTTTTAATAGAGAAGGTACAGGAATGACGGCGTGGCGAAGTTGGTAGAGTGGCCGTGCCAGCAATCGGAGGGTTGCTGGTTACTGGGGTTCAATCCCCACCTTCTACCATCTTAGTCACGATACATGTTCACATTATTTGACTGTATCTAAAAAAGATACAAATATATTTTTATTTAAATGAAGATATGAAATAATCCTAAAGGAAATACAATGACTTGGTTTATATTATTTTATATACTAGGTCATAAAATCAGTGTCAGTTGAGTCGGTCCATAGGTTGCCTGTAGGGATTTTTAATGTCCAGCAGATGTCAGTATTTAGTGACACAGTATCGACACAGTATCAATACAGTTTTGCAATGTGTCGAAACGCTTCATGAGGCCTCATCAACCCATCACTATGAGGAGCCAAAAAATACAAAAATGGCAGATTCGCAAGATCCTCAAAAGTGCTAGACTTCTAGAACAAACGGGCGAGAAGTGTTACCACATGTAGAAGGTGAAACGATCTGGCGATCGCGCCGAGAGAAGTCCAAACATTTGAAGGCTGCAGGTGATGAGTTGATGGCAGGCAGGTGAGTGATTAGAGTGCTGGGATCAGCTGTGCCAGGCTGAGAGCTGGAGCCAAGCCAACGCCCAAAACACGCCCACTCTCCCAAAGACACACACAGAGACAAACAGACAGAGACTGTGACAGATTTGACCTTTGAATTTTGGTCATTTCCCAACCAATATTCCATCCATCCATTTATTTTCTAACGCTTGTCCCTGTCGGGGTTTCGCGGGGGGTGCTGGAGCCTATCCCCGCCGTACACCTATTCTACAACACAAATATAACGTTGAAACAACGTGATTTTTGACGACGTTTATTCAATGTCAGGTTGTGACACATTTGAAATTTGGTCCTTTCGCAACCAACAACGTGGATCCAACATTAGACACCAACGTTGTCTTAATTTACAAACTCTTTTGCAACGTTGTTTCAACATCAGTTTCAAAGGACAAGTATGTATAATCAACGTTGTATTAGGGTTGTCTCGATACCAATATTTTGGTACCGGTACCAAAATGTATTTCGATATTTTTTGATACTTTTCTAAATAGAGGGGACCACAAGAAATAGCATTTTTTGTTTTATTTTAACAAAAAATCTTAGGGTACATTAAACATATGTTTCTTGTTGCAATTTGGTCCATAAATAAAATAGTGAACATACTAGACACATTTTCTTTTAGTTGTAAGTAAACAAACAACTTTATTGGAATTTTGCCTATTGTTCACAATCATTATGAAAGACATCACAACGGATGTTTTTTTTATGCATTTTAAATAATAAATAAACTTAAATAAAAGTCCGCCTACAACGAAGCCAATGGGAGCTCCACTATATTCCGCCTATAAAATACAATAAATAACCATTCAAAAAGCGCCAACAATATTTATATTTTGTGATTTGAATATCAACCAAGTATTAGTGATATAGTTATTATAAGCGCTAACACAGACAAACTATTTTATTGCGGCGACGTGATCTGCTGTTTCCTCGCTTCCCTGCTCCCTGTAAGTTTATTGCAAAACATAAATCATGCATTTAACCTGGAAAATACATGGCTGAGGATAAAATCCGACAAGTTGGGACACTTTGACAGCCATTTAGGACCTAGAACTGGCGAGAACTACACAAAGGGCGCTTCATTTTATTTAATCTTAGTCATATTTCGTTCGGGAGTCCGAATATATTTCTTGAACTACTTTCTTAAATTAATCTCAGTTTCCTATTTTCTACCATTGATGCACTTCAAAATGTTCTGTTCTTTTCATTTGTAAATAATCATTCTCCTCTTCATTACAACTGTTGCCACGTTTTTATTGACTGGTATCTGCTTCTGGGTTAAATCCCGCGTGTTGAGACTGGCGCGTGCGCAATACGAAAGGTCCTTTCCTGCAAACATTGTGATGCGTTTTATGCTTAAAATGATCAAAATACGTAAATATTAAATGTTACTATAAATGTGCTCATTACTACATTACATATATACTTACATCATGTACAAAACCCAAAAGCAGTGAAGTTGGCACGTTGTGTGAATCGTAAATAAAAACAGAACACAAATTATTTTTTAACCCAAATTCAATTGAATAGACTGCAAAGACAAAATACTTAATGTTCGAACTGGAGCTAATATTCTTTGAAAATATTAGCTCATGCAACATGTTTCAAAAAAGCTGGCATCAGTTTGTAAAGGATATCACCACATGGGCTGAGGAACACTTCAGAAACCACTCTCAGTAACTACAGTTGGTCGCTACAACTGTAAGTGCAAGTTAAAACTCTACTATGCAAAGAGAAAGCCATTTATCAACAACACCCAGAAACGCCGCTGGCTTCGCTGGTCCCGAGCTCATCTAAGATGGACTGATGCAAAGTGGAAAAATGTTCTGTGGTCTGACGAGTCCACATTTCAAATTGTTTTTGGAAACTGTGGATGTCGTGTCCTCCGGAAAGAAGAGGAAAAGAACCATCCGGATTGTTATAGGCGCAAAGTTCAAAAGCCGGCATCTGTGATGGTATGGGGGTGTATAAGTGCCCAAGGCATGGGTAACTAACACATCTGTGAAGGCTCCATTAATGCTGAAAGGTACATACAGGTTTTGGAGAACATTTGTTGTCATCCAAGCAACGTTATCATGGGCGCCCCTGCTTATTTCAGCAAGACAATGCCAAGCCACGTGTTACAACAGCGTGGCGTCATAGTAAAAGAGTGCGGGTACTAGACTGGCCTGCCTGTAGTCCAGACCTGTCTCCCATTGAAAATGTATAAACCCTAATGGAAGTGTTCGGATGTCTTTTTAGGGGCTCCATAGGCAGAATAGAATGGCTCCCTTAGGCTCCATTTTAAGCGGATAGCATTTATTTAGTATTTAGAATGCATTAAAAAAAAATCCATCCGTCATCATAATGATTGTGAACGTTAGGCAAATTCCAAAAAAAGTGCAGTTCCTCTTTAAAGGTGGAAACTGGGATATTATACATCTTAACTATCTCCTCGTTTAAAACACAGATCTATGGCTGTCGAAAAAGCCGAGGAGATTGATATAGATTCACCGTTTTCTGCCATGGCCCACCTGGCGGCCCTGCTGGATAGGTGGGAGGTGGCGAAGGATGGCTGCAGTTCCAAGTGGTGCTGGCCCTGGATGAGGAACGTATGGACGTCAACGGTGTCTCCAGAGTAGCGTTCTGGGCGAGAGAGCAGAGGGGAAAGAAAGAAGTGCTGACGTCCAGGCTGGAGCACGTGGTGAGGCAGCGCTGACTGTCTGAAGAGCAATCGGAACAGGGCTGGCCTGAAGAGTGGAGATGACAGTGGGGAGCCGGCTCTCGAACGATTCCAACCGGGCGTCTAGACGCACATCAATGTTTATAGCTCCTCTTGGTGGTGCAGGTGATGTGTATTTCTGGTCTAGTCACCCCCTCTCGGCTGGATCAAAAGAGACGCTTTACTGAACCAAAAGTTGCTTTATTACAAGCGAGTGTCATTATACAGGACTGCAGTTCCTGGAGGAGGTCAGGTCAAGAAAATGAGGCACTCCTAACTTGGAGGAGCCGAACCACAGTCTTATATTCCTTCTTTCTCTGCCTGGGTGTGTGTTAATTCAGGAGAGTACAACCTGACCATGTAAGGAGATGTTCATGTGTAAGTGACTGGGAAGACAACAGATGTATACCATAACTTGTAGGTTGACGTTTAAGATAAACATGGAGTCTCTCCTCCAGCTAATACTTTAGCTTGGTTTTATTGATTCTTCTCCTGAGAGAGCTAATTCCAGTCCACATGCGAATGTCCAAATAAGGCTCCTTATTTTATTATGGCCTTAAACACTATTTACTTAAACCTAGTGGTTCACTTTCTCTAAGTTGAATATAAACATTCACCATATGTAGAACATACAATGCGTTAATTAATTCACTTCACAGGCAAATAGCCTGTTCACGAAATGCTTCCTTAAACAAATCTAAATCTGCAGGGTTGATTTGTTTGGCTGATTCTTTCTGTTACGCTCAAGGAAGAATTCAACCCCAGAACCAGAAAGAGAGACAGAGTGGCATACGGAGAAAAGTATTTATTCCAAAAATTTGAGAATTAACAAAAAAAACAACAGCACTTGGGGGTAAACGTTCCATTGCCGGAAAAAAAACTAAGTAGCAACAAAAAGATCCAGCCACGGGAAGGCGGGGGAAGGCACAAAGAACTAAAACAAAGTAAAACAAAAACATTTTAGCAATGTGACGAGATGTGCCGAGGTTTTGAGGCGTGTGTCGAGTAATGGAGAGGGCGTTTCCGCGAAGTGAATATTGATAGTTGTAAGAAATGTTGTTTATTTGTTGCCATGGAGGCGAGGGTTAGTGATTTAAAAGTACCTAAAACACTAGCTAGCTAACGGCTAACAACAGCAAGAGCTACTAAGTACCTCTTGCAGCTTCTATGTTTATAGCTTCAAATGTATTGTTAGATTTTGAAATCAAAATTATGACATTTGAACCCTCGCTACCCTTTGCTGCCATGGTAACTAAAAGGAAGCAAAAACAGAACGAGGGAAAGCACAAAGGGAAAAAACAGTAACATAACATGTTTTCTCAATTGCTTAGTATGTTACGTACGGGAGGAGTAGACGGCACAGACACAAGGGGGCAGTATTTTAGCTCTATGATTTATTATATATATACTATATCTATATAATAACGAACAATAATAATATAAAACAAGGGAATGGCGTGTGTGAACTAGATCCAAAAGTGTGTGTGTGCGCGACTATGTGTATGAATTAACTGTTGAGTGTTACCATAAATGTTGAGCGAGAGGCAAGTCCAAAAGGGGGCAGGGCAGGCTCATAGATCCGTGAATCAAGCAGGAAGTCGGAGGCTTTAGCGGGGCGTAGGAGGTCCGTGTCCAAGCGGGAGGTCGAGGTCAGGGAAACAGAGGAAACACGGGGTGAGACGAGACACACCGCTCGAAACTCGGGAACGAAGGGGTAGCTGCCAGGAACGACAAGGGGAGAAACACAAGACCAATCATAAGACGGGGAAAGAAACACGGAGAGAGAAAGGCATAGAGCTTTGACAGAACAGATGATTACGTTCTGGCCCGGAATAGCAGGTTGTGCATGCTTTAGAAGGCAGGACCTCTGATCAACTTCAGGCGTGCTGATTGCCGGTGATTGACTGCAGCTGCCAGCTGCAGCAGGACTGACACGCGCAGGTGCGCTCTTGGAGGCGCAATCAGCAGAGCGCACAGTTGAGCCGTGACATAGTACTAGGATTGTATGGTGAACAGCAGTGGTCCCCAACCTTTTTGTACTTGCGGACCGATCAATGCTTGAAAATTTGTCCCACGGACCGGGGGGGGTGGTTTGTAGTAATTTTTTTTTTTTTTGTCATAAAGAAATACAATCATGTGTGCTTACGGACTGTATCCCTGCAGACTGTATTGATTTATATTGATATAAATAGTATATATTGTGTTTTTTATGTTGATTTAATAAAAAATAAAAAATAAATAAAATATTATTATTATATATTTTTTTTTAACTTCTTGTTCGGCCCGGTGGTTGGGGGACCACTGGTGTACAGGTACTAATAAAGTAGTACTACTGAAATAAAAACGGTACTGTACGACTTCTGAAAAATACCCGTACTAAAATACCCGTCGTCACGGCGTGACATTGCTGGTAGGCTTAAAATCTAATGATAAAGTTAAAGCTATAAACATGCAAGAGGTGCTTAGGTCTTGCTGTTGGGTAACGTCCACCCGCAGTCGGTAGTGTTTTAACTACTTCTAAATCAATACTTAGCCTGGTTTGCCCTCAAATTTAAAAGGAAGACATTAACATGCAGACCTTTAGTTTTAATACCAGGTATATTGAAGGGGTTGTATTTATTGAATTAAAAATCCACCTTTTTGTTTACGTGGGCTTTCAATATGTAGTCCACAAAAGGTGTGTGCTGGAGAGAGGACTGCATCTGCAATGCATGTATTCCAGGGAAACTTTTATTCAAGGCTGTTCTTTTCTCTCCTGTGCAGCAGAGAAAATATTACTCATCAAAAGGATGATTTTCTGTCAGTAATGGAGGGAAACAAACTTTCAATTAGAAAGGTCAGCTCAAGCCTCATCTGCCTCGCTTTAATTGTTTGCAGGAACTTTGTAGCAGCACAGATGTGTGCAGTGCCCTTGTCACAATATGTGTGTGTTAGGCTGACCATATTCTGAAATCCCAAAAAGAGGACACATATATGCGTGCCAAGGCCGGGACTAGGTGAAAATTTGCCAATGATACTCGAACTTGCTTTATAAATAATATATTTATTTAAATAAAGCATTTTTATTATATATATATATATATATATATATATATATATATATATATATATATATATATATATATATATATATATATATATATATATATATATATATGATACTCGAACTTGCTTTATAAATAATATATTTATTTAAATAAAGCATTTTTATTATATATATATATATATATATATATATATATATATATATATATATATATATATATATATATATATATATATATATATATATGATACTCGAACTTGCTTTATAAATAATATATTTATTTAAATAAAGCATTTTTATTATATATATATATATATATATATATATATATATATATATATATATATATATATATATATATATATATATATATATATATATGTATGTATATATATATATATATATATACATACATATATATATATATATATATATATATATATATATATATATATATATATATATATATATATATATATATATATATATATATATATAATAAAAATGCTTTATTTAAATAAATATATTATTTATAAAGCAAGTTCGAGTATCATTGGCAAATTTTCACCTAGTCCCGGCCTTGGCACGCATATATGTGTCCTCTTTTTGGGATTTCAGAATATGGTCAGCCCCAGCCTAACACACACATATTGTGACAAGGGCACTGCACACATCGGCGCTGCTACAAAGTATATATATATCGGTAGGTTGTGAGTTCAAACCCCGGCCGGGTCATACCAAAGACTATAAAAATGGGACCCATTACCTCCCTGCTTGGCACTCAGCATCAAGGGTTGGAATTGGGGGTTAAATCACCAAAAATGATTCCCGCACCACACCTAGTGTGTGTGTGACAATCATTGGTACTTTAACTTTAACTTTAATTTTTCTCCTCTGTTGACAGCAGTGTTGGCGCTGGGAATTTTCAAAATGGGGTCCCAGGGACCCCATGAAGTCATAAAAATGGGGTCCCACAGTACATTTTTGGGGTCCCACTTTTTTTGTAAGCGTTTAAAAAAAAAATTACAAAAGTATGCATTGTCCTGTAAAATCTCACATTCTATATTGTGTTTTGGAAAAAGGTTGTCATAGACGTTACTTAATTCATAAAAAAAAAAGAAAACACATTTGTATACATATTAGGGCTACGAATCTTTGGGTGTCCCACGATTCGATTCAATATCGATTCTTGGGGTCACGATTCGATTCAAAATCGATTTTTTTTCAATTCAACACGATTCACGATTCAAAAACGATTTTCTTCTTTAGTGAAAAAAAAAAATAAAATGTTTTTTCAAATTAAAGACAAAGTTATGTTTTTTTTATTGGTGCACAAAATGAACCGTGCATGAACATCACCTTGTTCAAAGAACAACACAAACACAGCGCATGAACTCACAACAAATTACACACCTGCAAATCAGATGGAAAATTAGAGGGAAAGTTGTTTGGGGGTATCCATAATACGCCGATAGGGAGAACACGATGAGTTGGGTGTGTCTTGACCTCAGCGGCGGAGGCTCCGCCGAACCCCTGAGGCCGACTCACCGAACCCCTAGAGTTTGATCGAACCCAGGTTAAGAACCACTGATCTAAACTTTACCGCTGCTGGTAGTTTTTTCTATGTTTTTATTTAATAAGTTGTAGGTGTATTTATTTCAGTATAGAAAGTGTAAAAATGAAATGATGATAATGGTGTGCCAGGGCATACATACATTTTATATTTAACGCTTAAATCTCTGGAGTCTACATCAACTTCACATCTATCCCTCATTTCAAAATGTTTTAGTTTTTTTCATGTTGTTATTTTGTTTGTTTGTTTTCCGCTCTTTTTTGTCAAACAAAACTATGTTTGTAATGGCAAACACACAAAATATGCAAAATCTTCCACCAAAAATATTTTTCAAAGTGGAATATTTGATGTGAAGTAATCGGAACCTTGGATAGGTCAATCATTCATAATAATCAAATCAAATCAAATCAACTTTATTTATAAAGCACATTTAAAATTTACCACAGGGGTAGCCAAAGTGCTGTACGATGGGCAGGTTAAAAGATAATACGAGAACCGAGCAAACACAACACAACACAAACAGAACACGATAAAAAATAAATAAATAAAATATAAAAACATAAAAACAGGTTCACAGCAGGTGTATTATGGGGCGCCATTGCAGGATGGATATCACTCAGTGTTAAAAGCCATGGAATAAAAGTATGTTTTTAAGAGAGATTTAAAAACAGGAAGAGAGGAGGCTTGTCTAACACTCAGAGGTAGGTCGTTCCAGAGCTTGGGAGCAGCAGCAGCGAAAGCTCTGTCACCTCTAAGCTTCAGCCTTGTGTCCGGGACCGTCAGTAGCAGCTGATCGGCTGATCTTAGGGATCGGGTGGGGCAGTAAGGCTGAAGGAGGTCGGAGAGATATGTTGGCGCGAGGTTGTTTAGACATTTAAAAACAAATAAAATGAGTTTAAAATTGATTCTGTAATGCACAGGGAGCCAGTGAAGGGACAATATTATTTTGATTCAATAATATGTTTTGAGCAATGACAGTTTAAAAGAAAAAAAACAGCTTTTTTTTCATTAGTCAACATAGCAACTTTTTCTAATTTACATTTCTCCTTTAAGCTTTTTTATTTCACTTTTGTCATGTTTTTGTTAATTTTAATAGTATTTTTAGAATGTGCCGTGGGCCTTTAAAACATTAGCTGTGGGCCGCAAATGGCCTCCGGGGCACACTTTTGACACCACTGCTATAGCTAATAAAAGATTAAATCTGATAAATCTATGGATAAAAAGCAGAGCCTGGCAACGCATGCGCCTTTATCATAACTTTCTCCACTCTCTGTCTCTGCCCCTCCCTTACCAATGTTGCTGCGTGCGCACAACTTCACAATTTGTTTTGTTTTTAACCCCTTCTTAACCCTGGACGTACATTGAAAATACACGCAACCCTAACTCAAAATGCCGTACATTTGAGGCATTTAAGAAACTCCGCCCGGACAGCCCCGCAAAAGAGGACGTACGGTCAGTCTAGTGTGTGTGTGTGAACACACTGCACCCAGAAAGAGGATAAGGAAGCATTCTGTTTATTTGTTAAAATGTGAGTTTTGGTTTTCGCTGGGCTGTATTTACAGAAGAACAATCTGGACGGTTCTTTTTCTCTTTGTTCCAGAGGACACGGAGTCCACAGTTTCCAAAAACAATTTGAAATATGGACTCGTAAGACCACAGAACACTTTTCCACTTTGCATCAGTCCATCTTAGATGAGCTCGGGCTCAGCGAAGCCGTCTGCGTTTCTGGGTGTTGTTGATAAATTGCTTTCGCTTTGCATAGTAGAGTTTTAACTTCCCCTTACAGATGTAGCGATGAACCGTAGATACTGACAGTGGTTTTCTGAAGTGTTCCTGAGTCCACGTGGTGATATCCTTTACACGCTGATGTCGGTTTTTGATGCAGTACAACCTGAGGGATCCAAGGTTGACTGGTTTTGGGGTTTGTACATCAAATGTAACAGCGTTTTAACAACATGTGTGTGATTTGAGTCGGCTATTCTTGTCTACATAATGTAAATACAGTGACTTGATTTTCAAAAGAAAATAAAGTCATTCTAGATGAGGCTATCACCATCATTTAAATCTTCCCCTTTACAGGGATATTACTTTTGCAAGGTTTCACTCTGCTTTTATGAGATTTGAATCAAGCGACTGTGTGTGTGTGTGTGTGTGCTGAGGCAATCAGCAAGGTCAAACAAGGTCGTAAGGTGAGCGGTTTGACTGACAGGAAGACGAGGAGACAAACTGGCGCTGAGTGATTATCTGCTTTGGTTTTTAGCGTCATCTTCTCGCTAAGACACACACACACACACACACACACACACACACACACACACACACACACACACACACACACACACACACACACACACACGCACGCACACACACAGATTCTTGTATTTGTTACCTTCTTGAAACCTCCGAAAAATGCCTATCTCTTTAGGACCACCCTTTCTAGATATATAAGGATTTGTATTTACAACATTAATAATACATGCAAACTATAAAAATATAAAAAAGATAAGCGTTTAGTTGTTGTTGTTTTTTTTTTTTTTAAATGTTATTGGTTTTTAATCTTTATTATTTACAGTATGTCTCTACACACATACTTATTTTATTTTATATTTTATTATATATGTTGACCAGAGGGGGAGCACTTCACATTTTTACACACACTTGTTATTTCATATGTTGATCAGAGGGGGAGCACTTTTAAAACCGACACACAGTTTTCAGCACACTCAAGAGCAGACAAACATTACAGGAAGACAGAACAGGACCACTGACGGGTAAGCCAAATTCCGGCGCCCCTTAAAAAGGTGGAAAACAGGTAAACATTGGCGGTGGTGGTGGTGGGGGGGTGGGGGGTGGGGGGTGATTAAAAACATATTCAGTCTAAAACTGGACTCCCGTGGAGGGTGTCCAGACTGAGACCAGGAAAAAATAACTTAACAGCCATAGCACATACAAACAACTTACAAAGAATACACATGACTTGCAACAGAGGCAATTTGAAAAATCCCTGGGACCAGCCGAATTTAGATAGATTTCACCACCAGGGGTGCAAATGAGATATTCTCTATTAGATGGAATGGTTCTCCGTATTGGGACCATGATTTATGTCCTAACTTGTTCACCGGCCCTCATATGGAAGGTACTTTTCCTTGTTGATGTCTCAAGAAGGGTAGAAATACAAGAACACACACACACACACACACACACACACACACACACACACACACACACACACACACACACACACACACACACACACACACACACACACACACACACACACACACACACACACACACACACACAGACACACACACACTCCCACGCACCGGCTTTAGGATCCTTCCGTCTCGCTTTCATTCACTCAATATCTGTGAGAGCGCAAGCAGCTTAACGTTAAAGAGAAGAGAAGCTCACAGCTGTTTCAACCTGCGCTTTGACCTACACGTTCCACGTCCAACGCCACCATTAGAGACCAGTGAATGTGAGTGGGAATGGTTGTGTGTACGTGCACCGTGACCGACTGGTGACCAGGTCCAGCTCACCTGTGACCCTGAACAGGATGAGCCGTAGAAAATAAAATCAACGAGGCGGCAAATGCTACTTTTCAGAAACGTTTGAATCACTGGCAGCGTAGCCGCAGTTCAGTTCAGTTTACTTTGGTTACGCCTTTAAAAAAGTAATCGTGCTACTTTACTGATTACTTTAGTTTAAAAGGAGCTAAGTTATATCACAAGTAACTTTATTAGTTAAACAGTGTTTTCCAGCACTGTGTGTACAACAAACTTTAATGTTGTTAAGTCAAAATATTAGCTACCGTATTTTTCGGACTATAAGTCGCAGTTTTTTTGACTTATACTCAGGAGCGACTTATGTGTGAAATTATTAACACATTACCGTAAAATATCAAATAATATTATTTATCTCATTCACGTAAGAGACTAGACGTATAAGATTTCATGGGATTTAGCGATTAGGAGTGACAGATTGTTTGGTAAACGTATAGCATGTTCTATATGTTATAGTTATTTGAATGACTCTTACCATAATATGTTACGTTAAAGGCCTACTGGAATGACATTTTCTTATTCAAACGGGGATAGCAGATCCATTCTATGTGTCATACTTGATCATTTCGCGACATTGCCATATTTTTGCTGAAAGGATTTAGTAGAGAACATCGACGATAAAGTTCGCAACTTTTGGTCGCTGATAAAAAAAGCCTTGCCTGTACCGGAAGTAGCGTGACGTCACAGGTTGTGGAGCTCCTCACATCTGCACATTGTTTACAATGATGGCCAGCAGCAGCGAGAGCGATTCGGACCGAGAAAGCGACGATTACCCCTTTAATTTGAGCGAGGATGAAAGATTTGTGGATGAGGAAAGTGAGAGTGAAGGATTAGAGGGCAGTGGAAGCGATTCAGATAGGGAAGATGCTGTGAGAGGCGGGTGGGACCTGATATTCAGCTGGGAATGACTAAAACAGTAAATAAACACAAGACATATATATACTCTATTAGCCACAACACAACCAGGCTTATATTTAATATGCCACAAATTAATCCACATAACAAACACCTCCCCCCTCCCGTCCATATAACCCACCAATACAAATCAAACACCCGCACAACACACTCAATCCCACAACCCAAAGTACCGTTCACCTCCGTAAAGTTCATACAGCACATATATTTCCCCAAAGTTACGTACGTGACATGCACATAGCGGCACGCACGTACGGGCAAGCGATCAAATGTTTGGAAGCCAAAGCTGCGTACTCACGGTAATGCGTCTGCTATCCAACTCAAAGTCCTCCTGGTTGTGTTGCTGCAGCCAGCCGCTAATACACTGATCCCCCCTACAGCTTTCTTCTTTGCTGTCTTCATTGTTCATTAAACAAATTGCAAAAGATTCACCAACACAGATGTCCAGAATACTGTGGAATTTTGCGATAAAAACAGACGACTTAATAGCTGGCCACAATGCTGTCCCAATATGTCCGCACAATCCGTGACGTCATGCGCAAACGTCATCATACCGAGACGTTTTCAGCAGAATATTTCGCGGGAAATTTAAAATTGCACTTTACTAATCTAACCCGGCCGTATTGGCATGTGTTGCAATGTTAAGATTTCATCATTGATATATAAACTATCAGACTGCGTGGTCGGTAGTAGTGGCTTTCAGTAGGCCTTTAAATCACCGCAGTAGCCAACAGTACAGTCCATAGGGTCAGATAAACGACTAAAACATAAATCTCTAACCCCTTCACACTGTCAGGATCTCCTTAACTGACTGCAAGCGATGGTATTTAAATCAACGCTGTATTAGCAACAGATGCAAATTAATTTAATAAATGGCATAATCTCTGCACACAGATGTTTCCATGAGGAACTACTGTAGCACCACAGTCATTGCTTATGCTCACACATATGTGCACTAGCAACAAGGCATGCAGTAAGTGTGCCTGACTGCATTAACACCGGTGACCCCAAGAGGCAGTCCGAGAAACAGAGGAACAAGGAATGACGAGACACACAGCTCGTCAACGCGGGAACTGAGGTCTGCAGTTGGAGCGACAAGGAAGACACGAGACAATCAATAACACAGGTAAGAAAACACAGAGAGCAAGAGTGAGCATAGAGCATGACGTGGCTTACTGTACGCGAACAGAAGATTACGTTCTGGCCCGGGATAGCAGGTTGAGCCGGCTTATAAAGGCAGGTCTGATCATCAGCTCCAGGTGTGCGGATTGCTGATAGATTGCTGTCGCCGGAGTGACGCGTGCAGGAGCTTATTGATGAATGCGATCTGAACATATTTCAATTGAAATCAACTCTTTGTCATAGTAGAAGCATTTAAGTCCCATCTTAAAACTCATTTGTATACTCTAGCCTTTAAATAGACCCCCTTTTTTTAGACCAGTTGATCTGCCGTTTTCTTTTCTCCTTTGCCCCCTCGCCGGGTTATTCCGGTTCCGGTGACCATGGATGAGATGCTGGCTGTCCAGAGTTGGGACCCGGGGTGGACCGCTTGCCTGTGCATCGGTTGGGGACGTCTCTACGCTACTGACCTGTCTCCGCTCGAGATGGTCTCCTGCTGGACCCACTATGGACTGGACTCTCACTGTTATGTGGATCCACTAGGAACTGTACTTAGAGGGGGGGGGGGGGGGGGTTACCCACATATGCGGTCCCCTCCAAGGTTTCTCATAGTCATTCACATCGACGTCCCTTGTGTGGGCTCTGTGCCGAGGATGTCGTTGTGGCTTGTGCAGCCCTTTGAGACTTTTGTGATTTAGGGCTATATAAATAAACATTGATTGAGAGTAAACAGAGCTAATCAGGAGTATTTTGGGGGCGCAATTGCAAATTGTTCTTTGAGTGCAATAAGAAAAACATATGTTTATCGTATTGTAAGATTTTCTGTTAAAATAAAGCCAACATTTAAATGTTTTCGTAGTTCCCTTTATTTGGAAAAGTATCGATATACATTTTGGTCCCGGTACAAAATTATTGGTATCGTAGTCCGTAAATGTCGACAACCTGTCTATGTCTACTAACCTACTCAGTGGCCTAGTGGTTAGAGCAGGAGTCACCAACGCGGTGCCCGCGGGCACCAGGTAGCCCGTAAGGACCAGATGAGTAGCCCGCTGGCCTGTTCTAAAAATAGCTCAAATAGCAGCACTTACCAGTGAGCTGCCTCTATTTTTTTAAATTTTATTTATTTACTAGCAAGCTGGTCTCGCTTTGCTCAACATTTTTAATTCTAAGAGAGACAAAACTCAAATAGAATTTGAAAATCCAAGAAAATATTTTAAAGACTTGGTCTTCACTTGTTTAAATAAATTCATTAATTGTTTTACTTTGCTTCTTATAACTTTCAGAAAGACAATTTTAGAGAAAAAATACAACCGTAAAAATGAATTTTGGGATTTAAAAACAAATATACCTTTTTACCTTTTAAATTCCTTCCTCTTCTTTCCTGACAATTTAAATCAATGTTCAAGTAATTTTTTTTTTTTTATTATAAAGAATAATAAATACATTTTAATTTAATTTTCATTTTAGCTTCTGTTTTTTCGACGAAGAATATTTGTGAAATATTTCTTCAAACTTATCATGATTAAAATTTAAAAAAAATATTCTGGCAAATCTACAAAATCTGTAGTGTGAAATTTAAATCTTATTTCAAAGTCTTTTGAATTTCTTTTAAAATTTTTGTTCTGGAAAATCTAGAAGAAATAATGATTTGTCTTTGTTAGAAAAATAACTTGGTCCAATTTGTTATATATTCTAAAAAAGTGTAGATTGGATTTTAACCTATTTAAAACATGTCATCAAAATTCTAAAATTAATCTTAATCAGGAAAAATTACTTTTCATTTTTTCAAAAAGATTCAAATTAGCTAGTTTTTCTCTCTTTTTTTTCGGTTGAATTTTGAATTTTAAAGAGTCGAAATTGAAGATAATCTATGTTTCAAAATTTATATGCCATTTTTTTCGTGTTTTCTCCTCTTTTAAACCGTTCAATTAAGTGTAAATATCATTAATTATTAATAATAACATAGAGTTAAAGGTAAATTGAGCAAATTGGCTATTTCTGGCAATTTATTTAAGTGTATATCAAACTGGTAGCCCTTCGCATTAATCAGTACCCAAGAAGTAGCTCTTGGTTTCAAAAAGGTTGCTGACCCCTGGGTTAGAGTGTCCGCCCTGAAATCGGTAGGTTGGGAGTTCAAACCGAGTCATACCAAAGACTATAAAAACGGGACCCATTACCTTCCTGCTTGGCACTCAGCATCAAGGGTTGGAATTGGGGGTTGAATCACCAAAAATGATTCCCGGGCGCGGCCACCGCTGCTGCTCACTGCTCCCCCTCACCTCCCAGGGGGTGATCAAGGGTGATGGGTCAAATGCAGAGAATAATTTTGCCACACCTAGTGTGTGTGTGACAATCATTGGTACTTTAACTTTAACTTTAACTCATCAAAACATAGTCCATAGTGTTGTTATTACTAAAAAAGTGCCATCTTAAGCCAGTTCAACATAAAATTTGGCTCCCAGAGCCATTTTTTCAATAAAAAGAGGATCCGTTTATGTTGTCATGTCTTGTATCGTATTATCACCATCATAATAGCAAAGCAGCTTGATAAACAAAATAACTGTTAGTAGTGGTGAGGTAGGAACCCAAGATGCAAGGCAGATAGGTTGGAAAAAAAATAGATGATTGTTTATTCCACAGCCGCAGACAAGACTAATTGGAAGACAGTATCGACAGAAAACAAAGCATAAGGCTTGAAAAAATACATACAAGTGAGGCAAAAAAGATGGGAATAAACAGCAAATTAGTGATGGGATAAAATGCGCCAAGGCTTTGTGGCGTGTGTCGAGTAATGGAGGGTGGGGGGGGGGGGGGCGTTTCCGCCAAGCGCGTATCCAGGCTTGCTTCATGTAGAGAAGAAGCACCACGGGACTGCTTTGGGACGTGGTTCGGATCCGACAACACATATAAACTCCGAGCTCCACTGAAAATGTGGCTTTTGAGAGTTGCAGTCAGTTCGGAATCTGGATAGAGAGTATTAAGATAGTTTTTTGAAATGACAATAGAATCCAATAACGGCACATTATTATGACATTTCACCAGGGCCGGCCCGTGGCATAGGCCGTATAGGCAAATGCTAAGGGTGCCGTCCATCAGGGGGCGCCACGCCAGTGCCACAAATGTTGGAGAAAAAAAAGAAAAAAAAAAGTTGGTACTATTATTTCTAAATACAAAAAATAATCCCACGTTAATTAAAATGCAATGTAAAGCCTATTTAATAGAAATATTATTTGTTACAACATTATCCCCCCTCCTCCCCCCGCCCCACGCACGGTGCGCCCCCACCCTTCCCGTATCATGACTCTTACCACATCAAAAAATCAACACAAGATGTCAAAACGGCCACAACTGTCAGGTGCCCAGGGAAGAAAAAAGAGAAAAGAAGAGGAGGAGAAACGAGAAAAAGACAGAGGTAGCAGGTAGGTAACGTTAGCCTACATGAAATTATTTGTCTGTTACAGAATGTGATAGTAACCTGGCTTTTTAGCATTAAGCTAATGTTACATGATTCGGCAATTGCTAATCAATAAATAGCTAGTTCTGTTTTAACGTCGGGTTAATATTGTGGAGGGGGCTAAATTGTTATGGAAAATAATAATGTAACGTTAAGTAACTACAGTACTCCCACCTTACATTCCTCAGGGACATTTGTATTAGATCTTTTAAGCAGGTGTTTTTTGTTTACATTGTTATTGCCTTCTGGTTAGCTAATGTTTGCCCTGCAGGTAATAGTCACTTTTCCACCTCTTTATATATTAGGTATAGTTGTAAGCCTAGTTGTTAAAGTGCACATCATTAATGTTAATTAAGCAATATCACATGAGAGGGAATGCTGTTTTTTGATTCGAGCACTGCTGTGATTCGGTTAAAGATAATCATAACATAACATTCTCCTATAATATGTTAATTTGTTTTCTTTAAGTAAAAAAAAAGGTCAAAGACAAAGCTATTCGGTTTCTTGTGAGTATATACACTTCACTGCCGATGTGGGGGGGGGGGGGGGGGCACCTAAAATCTTGCCTAGGGCGCCAGATTGGTTAGGGCCAGGCCTGCAGTTCACGGCAAATGTGTCTGTCTAAACCAAACTTTTTCCACTGAGGGCCGTACACGGGAAAATTTAAGCATACGGGGGACATTTTGATATTTTTCGTTTTCAAACCTTAACAAAATATATGGATTTTTTTTTTTTTAACCTTTAGGGCTCCCGGGGACTATAAAGGGTCTCAGTCATCAAACTGTTAAAAATAAGTCAAATTTTTATTATTATTTTTTATTTAACGCTTACAGTAAATCTCTATATCAACTTGAGGTTGATATAAAGTTAAAAAACAAAAGGTTTTCTGTCAAAGACAACTTTGTTTTTTATAGTAAAACTAAAATGTGCAGTATTTAGTAATTAGAGCCTTAAAAGATCAATAATGCAGGACACCATTGATTTTAATTCTTTCATATTTTTGAGTAATCACAGTGAAAAGTTAAATAAAATCCTACTAAATATATTTGGGATCCAAAAGGTCCCCCACTCATAAAGTGATACATTTTTATTAGTTTTTTTTTACTTTTAACACTTAAATTACGAGATCAACTTCAGATATATCTGTCGATTTTACATTTGAACTATTATTTTGTTTGTCGAATAAAACCTTGATGTTTTTATATGGCAACCACACAATATATGCAATATTTTTTCCACATAAAACTTTTTAAAGTGATATTTTTTAACTAATAATTCATTATAACATAGATTTTTAGTCTTTTTTTTATTTTACCAATGGCAAAAAAAAAGAAAAATAAACAAAGACAAAAGACAAAAAACAGCCTGCATGGCAGCTTTGTGTCAACATTGCAACTTTTTCTTGTTAGATTTCACCTCGTTCAACTTTTTTTAATGTTTTTGAAAATGTTTGCAATATTATCAATTTTGCAATTTTTGCAGAATGTGTGGCGGGCCGCAAATGGCCCCCGGGCCGCACTTTGGACACCCCTGGTCTAAACCTTCGTCAGAAGTATAAAAACATTGACTTCTGCCTTCACCTCAACAATCATCGGGTTGCCCGATGTTGTACACATACCGTATTTTCCGGGCCATAGGGCACATCGGATTATAAGGCGCACTGCCGACGAATGGTTTATTTTTTATCTTTTTTTCATATATTAGGCGCACAGGATTATAAGGCGCATTAAAGGAGTCGTATTATCATTATTTATTTCTAAATGTAAAACACTTCCTTGTGGTCTACATAACATGTAATGGTGGTTCTTTGGTCAAAATGTTGCATAGATGATGTTTTACAGATCATCTTCAAGTCGCTTTCTGACAATCGCTTCAGGATGCGCCGTTTTGTGGGCGGTCTTATTTACGTGGCTCACCTTCGACAGCGTCTTCTCCCCGTCATCTTTGTTGTAGCGGTGTAGCGTGCAAGGACGGGAGTGGAAGAAGTGTCAAAAGATGGAGCTAACTGTTTTAATGACATTCAGACTTTACTTCAATCAATAACGGAGCAGCATCTCCTCATCCGGAAACAACAACACCGGAAATGTGTCGCGTGAAAAATAATAACTTAAGTTCCTTGGGTGAATAAGGTAAACTCACTACACCGGTATGTTTTAGCGCTTTCATGGCGAGGTTAGTGACAGATATAAGTAAGAACTTTACACTACTTTATATTAGAAATGGCAACAGTGGAGGATGAATGTCACATAAGAAGAAGAAGAAGAATCTTATCGACTACAGTGTCGGCATGGACTACAAAGGCGGAGACGCGCAAATTCTCAAGACTTATGCAGATCGCAAATACACATCAGCAGGTACCA
This sequence comes from Entelurus aequoreus, assembly GCF_033978785.1. Classification (NCBI taxonomy): domain Eukaryota; kingdom Metazoa; phylum Chordata; class Actinopteri; order Syngnathiformes; family Syngnathidae; genus Entelurus; species Entelurus aequoreus. Next base: position 4,872,299 of record NC_084754.1, on the reverse strand, counting down.
GAAGGTAAGAAAAGTTTCTTTTACATAATATTGCGAAACAAAACGCCAGATAATATGTCTTTCCTTATACACACACCATAATAATACTCCTATGTTTAATGCGCCGACAATCCATCAAGCGGTGCGGCTTCATAGCTTACCAAAGTCGTACTAAAACATTTTGATAGATTTTTGAGGGCCGTGTGTAATGTTCTATATTTTCAATGGAACATATATTTCTCTGATGTGTGACTGCCATCTACCGGATCACACTTATCATTTTACCATGTACCAAATAAAATAGCTTTGAGGTCGGTAAGCACAACCAAAATTATTCCATACATTAGGCGCACTGGGTTATAAGGCGCACTGTCGAGTTTTGAGAAAATGAAAGGATTTTAAGTGCGCCTTATGGTCCGAAAAATACGGTACCCGCCTTTTTCCATTCAGTCTGTCCTAAATCTTTCCCAGATGGGTTTGTGGCACAAAAGTCTTTCATTTGGATAAATGCTTCCAAAGCCACAGCTGTAATTAAATAATAACAACAATAAGAACATTCAAAACCACGCAAACCAAACAAAAAATCCCAAAAGAAACCAGAACAATTTAATAAATGTAACTGCAGTATTAAAGGCCTACTGAAATTAATTTTTTTTAATTTAAACGGGGATAGCAGATCCATTCTATGTGTCATACTTGATCATTTTGCGATATTGCCATATTTTTGCTGAAAGGATTTAGTAGAGAACAACGACGATAAAGTTGCAACTTTTGGTCGCTGATGAAAAAAAAGCCTTGCCTGTACCGGAAGTAGCGTGACATCACCGGAGGAAGGACTCCTCACATTTTCCCATTGTTTACACCAGCAGCGAGAGAGATTCGGACCGAGAAAGCGACGATAACCCCATTAATTTGAGCGAGGATGAAAGATTCGTGGATGAGGAAAGTGAGAGTGAAGGACTACAGTGCAGTGCAGGACGTATCTTTTTTTGCTCTGACCGTAAATTAGGTACACGGGTATCTTGGATTCCACACTCTCTCCTTTTTCTATTGTGGATCACGGATTTGTATTTTAAACCACCTCGGATACTATGTCCTCTTGAAAATGAAAGTCGAGAATGCGAAATGGACATTCACAGTGACTGTTATCTCCACGACAATACATCAGCGAAGCTCTTTAGCTACTGAGCTAACGTGATAGCATCGGGCTCAAATGCAGATAGAAACAAAATAAATAAACAGAATATCATTATCATCATTTCTTTTTATTCCTTTCATGAAAATGCATATATACAAGCCATATACAGTTGACACTTTCGTTTTTTGTTTTTTTCTTATACATTTCCATGATCAGAAAGGAGCAGATGGAAGAATACTATTCTTATATTTATCTGCCCCCTTTTTAACACAAATTATTTAGATGACTTTATCACTGTTCCCTCCACCAACACCCACACTCTAAAATACTTAAAATTTTCATTTAAGCATTTTCAAAATGACACGTCCAATCAAAATCAAAAATCAGTTTGATATAATTCCAATTGTCTCTTTTTGTAACTCTTTTTAAATTCAAAGATATTCTTGCAACTTTTTCAGATCAACAATGCTATTAAACCATGCACATGTAACTACACGGTTAATAATTCCCAGCCTGGCGAAGCTTAACAATGCTGTTGCGAACGACGCCATTGAAGCTAACTTAGCAACCGGACCTCACAGAGCTATGATAAAAACATTAGCGCTCCACCTACGCCAGCCAGCCCTCATCTGCTCATCAACACCCGTGCTCACCTGCGTTCCAGCGATCGACGGAAGGACAAAGGACTTCACCCGATCATCCGCGCGGTCGGCGGCTAGCGTCGGCTAGCGCGTCTGCTATCCAAGTCAAAGTCCTCCTTGTTGTGTTGCTACAGCCAGCCGCTAATACACCGATCCCACCTACAACTTTCTTCTTTGCAAAAGATTCACCAACACAGATGTCCAGAATACTGTGGAATTATGAGATGAAAACAGAGCTTTTTTGTATTGGATTCAATGGGGTAACAATACTTCCGGTTCAACGATTGACGTCACGCGCATACGTCATCATATATAGACGTTTTCAACCGGAAGTTTAGCGGGAAATTTAAAATTGCACTTTATAAGTTAACCCGGCCGTATTGGCATGTGTTGCAATGTTAAGATTTCATCATTGATATATAAACTATCAGACCGCGTGGTCGGTAGTAGTGGCTTTCAGTAGGCCTTTAAATGAAACCAGTCAAATGAAATGGAAGAAGAATGTCCTCAAAAAATTATCAACCGGTGATCCATGAAAAAGCATGCGTGTGTGTGTGTGTGTGTGTGTGTGTGTGTGTGTGTGTGTGTGTGTGTGTGTGCGCGCGCGTGTGTCAAAGTAAGGTTGCGTGCATGTGTTTAGGCTGTAAGCCTCTGGGTCAGTGTGACAGTGATCACGGTCTGAATGTTCAACACTGGTGTCTGTCAACTCGCATTAATGTCCTTAATGTGGCATTTATCAGCTGGGCCACACCAGGTCACTGATTTCTAATTAGTTGGAAAATGCACACTTGCCTTCAATCCTCACGCCATGACTCATCGCACAGGAAGGAAAAATAAGGCCTTAATGAGCAAATTAGCTGAGAGAACAGTGGTGCAAAAACATGGACCATGGAAGTTTAGTTTAAGACTCCCTTGATTTTGTATGTAAATCCATCAGCTTATATTTTTGGTCTCTTAAATCTTTCCATTAAAGCAAACCTCCCATCAAAAAATATGCATGACCCCGTTCTATTTTATGTCCAACTCAATCAAATTGTAATATGTTGACAAAAATGAATGATTAAAATACTAAGTTTAACTAATTCATGTGGAACTTGATTAAAGACTGAAATGCTTATTGCAAAAAAAAACCTTGCATTTTATATGATTCCAATCATTTTTAACATTTTGAGTAAAAAAATAGTCTGATGCCACTCGCGGCCACGCCTAAGCTAAGTGCTATCTTTCTATCTTGTGCTTCGAAATGTTTTACATCTTTCTTTATTTCCAACATATTTAGTAGTCTTATGAATCTTACAAAGCACCTCGTGTTAGAACAATTATGTATAAGTTATCACACAACTCGTATGCTTAAAGGCCGTTGCTGTAGTTATTATCAATTGTGCTGAAGTTGTACTTTTCTATCCGTGCAAAGGAACAACTTGCAATCTTGGATTGCGAGTCGTCTCGTATCAGTGTTTGTGTCCAGAGCCGGCCTGCTGACTGCCAATGGCGAACATCGAGTACCTTGATGCAGACAAAGCAGAGACAGGGCGATATCACGAGTGTCAGCACATTTCCATTTCTGAATAATCATATATTGTGTCTAACTTGGGCTGCTGAAATTACCCCCCCTTCCTTCAGAAGCAGCCTCAGTGATGTAACCAGGGACCTCCCGAATAAATAGTGGAGCACGTGGGCTGTGCCTTAGGGCGTAGGTTGGAAATGCCCAATACGTCTCTCCACGTTGAGCAAAATTGAACTCTGTCTCTGCATGATTCCTTGCTTCTTGTCCGTTTAATAGATGTCATCAGTGTTTGAACCTGACACCTCGCCTCTCTTCCAGCTAGCTAGCTGCTAAGCTAGCAAAGCTAAACTAGTCTCGGTCCGAAGCGCCTGTGCTGGTCGCCGCTCAAAAGCTAGTTATCTAGCTGCTAAGCTAGCGAAGCGTCGCTGCTACTCTACGCATATTGCTGCGAAGACAACAAGAATTCGACTCGGTGAAAGAAACAACGTGGGTATGGCTCCCTGCTCTTCGTGCACCGTTCTCATGGATAGGTCGGGCCTTCTAGAGAGCCGTGTCCGCCAGTTAGAGCAGAGTAATTTTGTAACTTTAGACACCGCGGACCCGTTTGCTAGCATTAGCTGTAGCCAGCCGACTGGCCCAGTTTTTAGCAGCCCTAAGTGGCCTACAAGCCACGGTGAACCGGTTGAGATGCATAATAGATTTAGCCCTTTAAGCTAGTCTCACACCCCAGTCTACCGGACATCACACCTTAGTCATTGGCGACTCCATTACCCGGAAAATACAGTTTACTAAACCAGCCATAATTAAGTGTATTTCTAGGGCCAGGGCACCCGACATTGAAGCTAATCTTTGGGAACTGACTCCGACAGGCCTAGTAAACACGTACGACAGGCTAATCGCACCACTAGCTACTTGAACATAGTTGTACAAGTTGGCTCCAATGACACTAGGATGAGACAGTCAGAGATTACAAAGAGGAACTTGTAATCTCGATCGAAAGATGTCTCGGCTTAAAGTATTTGTCTCTGGTCCCCTGCCTGTGAGAGGCAATGATGAGATGTATAGCAGATTAGTCTCGCTTAACAAGTGGCTGGCTAGTTTTTTTTAAGAAAACAAGGACTAACGTTTATGGATATTGGCTCTCTTTCTGGGGCAAACCGAGGAGGGACGGCCTTCACTCCATCGCCAGGCGCCATCACTCTTGCTAGGAATATAGATTACTATTTGAGTCACACTTGACAAACTACACTAGAGCAAACGTGGACACAGGCAACTACTGTGTTTGCTAGCCCAGCTGAGGAGTCAATTAAACTAGAACAAAATTCTTGCACACAAAGCATTTCTCGTAGAATAATACACAACTTACATTTGTTTTTTTCTGTAGTGACTTTGCCAGAGGTGAACATACATTCTACTGAGGTGGCAAATTATGACGCATTTAATCTATCGCAGAACGAAACAAATAATCTCAAAATACCAATCATAGCAATTCCTAGATGTGATCGAAATTATTTAAGGTGCAAAATGCAAAATAGACGTAACGTTATTGATATCAGTAATACGGATACCATTAACAAAAATGCCTCAAAACAGCCCACTACCTATAATGTGGGCTTTTTAAACAACAGATCATTGTCTCCCAAAGCGTTATTAGCTTAATGAGGTCATTAGAGACAACCATTTTAACGTCATTGGTCTCAGTGAAACTTGGCTAAACCAGATTATTTTTTTCTGCTTAACGAGGCATCTCCTTCTAACTATATGAGTGCACATATTGGGGTGGAGGGGTTGCACTAATACCCAGTGTAAACCTTAACCTTAGCCCTTACCTAAGTAAAAAATATAAATCATTTGAGGTGCTTACTATGAAGTCTGTCACACCGCTATCTGTCCATCTGGCTGTCATCTATCGCCCCCCACTGGGCCCTATTCGGACTTTATCAGTGAATTTTCAGACTTTTTTGCTGATCTGATGACGCACGCAGATAATATAATCATAATGTGGGATTTTAATATCCTTCTGAATACCCCGTCAGACCCTCCGTAAGTGGTACTTCAGACTATAATTGATAGCTGTGGTCTTACACAAATAATAAATGAACCCACGCATCGCAAAGGTAACCTTATAACATTTATAGTTCTGACTCATTGTCAACAAGCTACTAATAACCACTGCTTTAGCAGCCGCAACATTAATGCTGTTACAACTATGACTCTTGCTGGCCTACTGCCCTTGGGAATGGCACCATTCCCAAATTATGTGGGCTCTATCGATAACCTCACTAATGCCCTGCGCAACGCCGTTGATAGTATAGCACCGCTAAAGCTAAAAAAGGCCCCTAAAAGGCGTACTAGAGCGTACCAGAGCTCTTAAACTATCATGTAGAAATCTGGAATGCAAATGGCGTGTGACTAAACTCTGTCCATCAAGCATGGAGTGATAGTTTAATAACTTATAAACATGTGCTTACCTGAGCTAAAACCAATTACTACTCCGATCTCATCCGCCTCAATAAAAACGATCCTAATTATTTGTTTAATACAGTAGCATCACTTACCCAATAAGGGACTGCCCCTAGTAGCTCCACCCACTCGGCTGATGACTATATGAAATTCTTTACTAAGAAGATTTTACTCATTAGAAAGGAAATGAAAGATAACGCATCCTAGCTCCAACTGAATTCTGTTAAGGCAGATACGAATGTCTGTACGGCGGATATTACCCTGTAAAATAATCTCTCTCTTTTTGAAGAAATAACATTAGAGGAACTCCTGCGCCTTGTAAATGGGACAAAACAAACAACATGTTTACTTGACCCACTTCCTGGGAAACTTATCAAGGAGCTGTTTGTAATATTAGGACCGTCCGTGCTAAATATTATAAACTTATCACTTTCCTCTGATACTGTTCCTCTAACATTCAAAAACGTGGTTATTCATCCTCTGCTTAAAAGTCCTAACCTCAACCCTGACCTCATGGTGAACTACCGGCCGGTGTCCAACCTTCCATTTATCTCGAAAATCCTCGAAAAAACTTAGCGTCTAACAATCTCCGTGAACCCTTTCAGTTCGGTTTCAGAGCAAATCACTCTACTGAGACAGCCTTTGCAAAAATGACTAATGGACTAACTGATGATGCTGATGCGTCATCCATGTTGCTGCTACTTGATCTTAGCGCTGCTTTCGATACCATCGATCATAACATTCTGTTAGCACGTATCAAAACACATATTGGTATGTCAGACTTAGCCTTTTCTTGGTTTAACTCCTATCTTACTGACAGAATGAAGTGCATCTCCCATAACAATGTGACCTCGGACTATGTCAATGTAACGTGTGGAGTTCCCCAGGGTTCTGTTCTTGGCCCTGCACTCTTCAGCATCTACATGCTGCCGCTAGATGACATCATACGCAAATACGGTGTTAGCTTTCACTGTTATGCTGATGACACTCAACTCTACATGCCCCTAAAGCTGACCAACACGCCGGATTGTAGTCAGCTGGAGGCGTGTCTTAATGAAATCAAACAATGGATGTCCAGCAACTATTGGCATCTTAATGCTAAGAAAACGGTCCTGATAGACACCGACACCTATTTAATAATACCACCTTAGCATTTGACAACCAAACAATTACACAAGGAGACTCGGTAAAGAATCTGGGTATTATCTTTGACCCAACTCTCTCGTTTGGGTCACACATTAAGAGTGTTACTAAAACGGCCTTCTTTCATCTCCGTAATATTGCCAAAATTTGTCCCAATTTGTCCACTAGCGACGCTGAGATCATTATTAATACGTTCGTTACGTCTCGTCTCGATTACTGTAACGTATTATTTTCAGGTCTCCCTATGTTAAGCATTAAAAGATTACAGTTGGTACAAAATGCGACTGCTGGAATTTTGACATACTTTTGATCATATTACGCCTATACTGGCTCACCTGCACTGGCTTCCTGTGCACTTACGACTTTAAGGTTTTACTACTTATAAAATACTTTTATAAAATACTTAACGGTCTAGCTCCATTCTATCTTGCTGATTGTTTTTTACCATATGTACTGGCCAGAAATCTGCGTTCAAAGAACTTTGGCTTATTAGTGATTGCCAGAGCCCAAAAAAAGTATGTGGGCTATAGAGCGTTTTCTATTCTTGCGCCATTATTCTAGAATGCCGTACCGGTAGAAGCATTTAAGTCCCATTTTAAAACTCATTTGTATACCATAGCCTTTAAATAGACCCCTTTTTTAGACCAGTTGATCTGCTGTCTCTCTTTTCTGCCCTGCCCCCCTCTCCTGCGTGGAAAGGTTATCAGGTAGCCACGGATCAGCTTCCTTGAAGGAGGAGTTGGCTGTTCCAAGTTGGGATCAGGGGTGGACCACTCCTCTGTGCATCAGTTGGCGATGTCTTGGTGCTTCGACTTGTCTACATGCAAAAGGATCCCCTGCTGGCCCCACTATGGACTACTAAAGGCGCACCGGATTATAAGACGCATTAAAGGAGTCATGTTATTATTATTTTTTTCTAAATTGAAAACACTATCTTGTGGTCTAGATAACATGTAATGGTGGTTCTTTGGTCAAAATGTTGCATAGATGATGTTTTACAGATCATCTTCAAGCCGCTTTCTGACAGTGGCTTCAGGATGTGCCGTTTTGTGGGCGGTCTTATTTACGTGGCTCACCTTCGACAGCGTCTTCTCCCCGTCATCTTTGTTGTAGCGGTGTAGCGTGCAAGGACGGGAGTGGAAGAAGTGTCAAAAGATGGAGCTAACTGTTTTAATGACATTCACACTTTACTTCAATCAATAACGGAGCAGCATCTCCTCATCCGTGGCTCACTAGTGCAACAACAACGCCGTGAAAAACAGTCCGACCGGAACTCTCTAATAACTCAAGTTCCTTGGGTGAATTATGTAAACTCACTACACCGGTATGTTTTAGCGCTTTCATGGCGAGTTTACTGACAGATATAAGTAAGAACTTTACACTACCTTATATTAGAAATGGCAACAGCGGAAGATGAATGTCCCATAACAAGAAGATAGAGAAAAAGAAGAAGCTTATCGACTACGGTGTCGCCACGGATTACAAAGGCGGAAGCGCACAAATTTTCAGGACTTATGCAAATCCCAAATATAGATCAGCAGGTACCAGAAGGTAAGAAAAGTTGCATAATATTGCGAAACAAAACGGCAGATAATGTCTTACCTTAAACACACGCCATAATAATACTCGTATGTTGAAGCACAGTACAATCCATCAAGCGGTGCGGTTTCATAGCTTACCAAAGTCGTATTAAAACATTTTGATAGATTTGTGAGCGCCGTGTGTAATGTTCTATATTTTCAATGGAACATATAACATGTTGGTGTTGTTTACTTGAGTCCTATTGCAGTCTACACGTATCTCTTATGTGTGACTGCCATCTACTGGTCACACTTATCATTTCACCATGTACCAAATAAAATCGCTTTGAGGTCGGTAGGCATAACCAAAATCATTCCGTTCATTAGGCGCACTGTCGAGTTTTGGGAAAATGAAAGGATTTTAAGTGCGCCTTGTAGTCCGAACAATACGGTAATTTACTGCATGGAAACGTACAGATTAAGTCCTGCACTGCAGCTTTTAAATGCTTTATTTATTATTTGTTTGAAATGTTGGTGGCCATACTCTCTCATGGCTGGGTTTACGATAAAACTATGTTGTTGAACTCCTAATTGCTGGACTAGCAGGTCGACAACATCGTTTCAACGACTACATAATGTTTTCACCGTCAGAAGTATTCTTTGAAAACGACTTTTCAAAACAAAGGACGGCAATCATGATCCATGAAAGGAGGATATTTTTGAAGTCAATTCCACATAACAGACATCATTTCCTCAGTGACCTCAAAGGTTACCTTTTAAAGCACTAAGTGCATACTTGGTCTATTTCAGCAAATCCATGACGCTGATTTAAGCCAAGGATCAGTCAGTTGCAACATCTTTCTCTACCAAGAAATATGCAGAGTGGTACTCAAAGCATTAGCGTTGGAGAAGAATAAAGAGCTAATTCCATGAGAAGGAAGGAGCCCACAAATGAAACAAGAAAGAGTGTACTTAAGGTACATTAAAAAGGAGAGGGACGCTCCATGGATGATAGATGGATGGGTTACGAAAGGAAAAAGACTGACTGGTATTTATAACAGAGAGCTAAAGGCCTACTTTTTTTTTATTTAAACGGGGATAGCAGATCCATTCTATGGGTCATACTTGATAATTTTGCGATATTGCCATATTTTTGCTGAAAGGATTTAGTATAGAACAACGACGATAAAGTTTGCAACTTTTGGTCTCTGATAAAAAAAAAGCCTCGCCCCTACCGGAAGTAGCGTGACGTAGTCAGTTGTTCACCTCCTCATATTTTCCTATTGTTTTCAACGCAGCTAGAGCGATTCGGACCGAGAAAGCGACGATTACCCCATTAATTTGAGCGAGGATGAAAGATTCGTGGATGAGGAACGTTAGAGTGAAGGACTAGAATGCAGTGCAAGACATATCTTTTTTCGTTCTGACCGTAACTTAGGTACAAGCTGGCTCATTGGATTCCACACTCTCTCCTTTTTCTATTGTGGATCACAGATTTGTATTTTAAACCACCTCGGATACTATATCCTCTTGAAAATGAGAGTCGAGAACGCGAAATGGACATTCACAGTGACTTTTATCTCCACGACAATACATCGGCGAAGCTCTTTAGCTACTGAGCTAACGTGATAGCATCTGGCTCAAATGCAGATAGAAACAAAATAAATAAATCCCTGACTGGAAGGATACACAGAAGATCAACAATACTATTAAACCATGTACATGTAACTACACGGTTAATAATTCTCAGCCTGGAAAAGCTTAACAGTGCTGTTGCTAACGACGCTGAAGCTAACTTAGCAACTTAGCAACCGGACCTCACAGAGCTATGATAAAAACATTAGCGCTCCACCTACGCCAGCCAGCCCTCATCTGCTCATCAACACCCGTGCTCACCTGCGTTCCAGCGATCGACGGCGCGACGAAGGACTTCACCCGATCACAGGTGCGGTCGGCGGCTAGCATCGGCTAGCGCGTCTGCTATCAAAGTAAGTCCTTCTTTGTTGTGTTGCTACAGCCAGCCGCTAATACACCGATCCCACCTACAACTTTCTTCTTTGCAATCTCCATTGTTCATTAAACAAATTGCAAAAGATTCACCAACACAGATGTCCACAATACTGTGGAATTATGAAATGAAAACAGAGCTTTTTGTATTGGCCTCAATGGGGGAGCCATACCTCTGTTCTACTGGCTACGTCACGCTCAAACGTCATCATACCGAGACGTTTTCAGCCGGATATTTCCTGGGAAATTTAAAATGTCACTTTATAAGTTAACCCGGCCGTATTGGCATGTGTTGCAATGTTAAGATTTCATCATTGATATATAAACTATCAGACTGCGTGGTCGGTAGTAGTGGCTTTCAGTAGGCCTTTAAGCATGCACTTGGCATACAAAACACACATAGACAATATATGCAAAATGGGAAAATTTGACTGGTCCTGGAAAAAATGTGTAAACCAAAGAAGGAAGTGGACATCACATACAAATAAAGAATATAATAAGACGACACATAGATGTGATCGAATGAGAGGGAAGGCAGAAAGAGGATGAGATGACATTTACCTTCCATATTCTTCAGTAAACAAAAGAAATGGATGGGATACTATAAATGGGTGTGAGTGTGTGTCGTTGGTGCGAGTGGTGCCGTACTACTGCATGTTTAAATGTGTCTTGAAAGTCTTAGTAGGAATGGAACAAAGATATATTCAAAGTCATCAACGTATTTTACATGCGTCGTATAAATTCTGATTTCCGAGCTTAAGCCAGTGCAGTGAAAAACTATTGAGAATCAGCAATGCGTTCTTGTCCTCTTCACATTTCTCATGCAAAACACTCTACTGTTGTACTGTGGAGAGGACATCCTGGGCTTTGCAGTGATAGGTAATGTGCAGGGGTTTGACCAATCAATTATATTATAACCATCAGGGATGTGCTGATTCGATTATGACATTGGATATTTGTCCGATATCAGCAAAAAACAAAAACAAAGTGCGCATTTAAAATCTCTGATACAAGCAGTCCTGCAGCACATTTACCGTATTTTTCGGACCATAGGGCGCACCGGATTAAAAGGTGCACTGCCGATGAGCGGGTATATTCAGGTATATTTTCATGCAAAAGGCACACCGGATTATAAGGCGCATTAAAGGGGTCATATTATGTTTTTTTCTAAATGTAAAACACTTCCTTGTGGTCTACATAACATGTAATGGTGGTTCTTTGGTCAAAATGTTGCAAGGATGATGTTTTACAGATCATCTTCAAGTCGCTTTCTGACAGTCGCTTCAGGATGCGCCGTTTTGTGGGCGGTCTTATTTCTTCGACGGTGTTTTTTCCCCGTCATCTTTGTTGTAGCGGTGTAGCGTGCAAGGACGGGAGTGGAAGAAGTGTCAAAAGATGGAGCTAACTGTTTTAATGACATTCAGACTTTACTTCTATCAATAACGGAGCAGCATTGATTGATTGATTGAGACTTTTATTAGTAGGTTGCACAGTGAAGTACATATTCCGTACAATTGACCACTAAATGGTAACACCCGAATAAGTTTTTCAACTTGTTTAAGTCGGGGTCCACTTAAATTGATTCATGATACAGATATATACTATCATATATACTATCATCATAATACAGTCATCACACAAGATAATCACATTGAATTATTTACATTATTTACAATCAGGGGTGTGGAGGGGGGGGGTAGGATATGGACATCAAGTAGTGGACATAGAGAGAGAGAGAGAGAGAGAGAGAGAGAGAGAGAGAGAGAGAGAGAGAGAGAGAGAGAGAGAGAGAGAGATCAGAAGGCATAAGAAAAAGTATCTGCATTTGATTGTTTACATTTGATTATTAGCAATCCGGGGAGGGTGTTAGTTTAGGGTTGTAGCTGCCTGGAGGTGAACTTTTATTGCGGTTTTGAAGGAGGATAGAGATGCCCTTTCTTTTATACCTGTTGGGAGCGCATTCCACATTGATGTGGCATAGAAAGAGAATGAGTTAAGACCTTTGTTAGTTCGGAATCTGGGTTTAACGTGGTTAGTGGAGCTCCCCCTGGTGTTGTGGTTATGGCGGTCATTTACGTGAAGGAAGTAGTTTGACATGTACTTCGGTATCAGGGAGGTGTAGCGGATTTTATAGACCAGGCTCAGTGCAAGTTGTTTAACTCTGTCCTCCACCTTGAGCCAGCCCACTTTAGAGAAGTGGGTAGGAGTGAGGTGAGATCTGGGGTGGAGGTCTAGAAGTAACCTGACTAGCTTTCTGAGATGTTTGGAGTTTAGATTTGAGGGTTTTGGAGGTGCTGGGGTACCAGGAGGTGCATGCGTAATCGAAAAAGGGTTGAATCTCCTCATCCGTGGCTCACTAGCGCAACAACAACGCCGGAAATGTGTCCCGTGAAAAACGGTCCGACCGGAACTCTCTAATAACTAAAGTTCCGTGAGTGAATTATGTAAACCCACTACATTTTTTAGCGCTTTGATAGCTAGTCTACTGAGAGATATAAGTAAGAACTTTACACTACTTTATATTAGAAATGGCAACGGCGGAAGATGAATGCCACATTAGAAGGTAGAGAAAAAGAAGAAGCTTATGACTACGGCGTCGGCATGGACTACAATGGCGGACACTCGCACATTTTCAGGAATTATGCAGATCCCAAATACACGTCAGCAGGTACCAGAAGGTAAGAAAATTTGGTTTTGCATAATATTGCGAAACAAAACGCCAGATAATATGTCTGCTAATTGGTGCCATTTTGCGGTCCTTACACACACACCATCAGAGGTGGGTAGTAACGCGCTACATTTACTCCGTTAAATCCACTCGAGTAACTTTTGGGATAAATTGTACTTCTAAGAGTAGTTTTAATGCAACATACTTTTACTTGAGTATATTTATAGAGAAGAAACGCTGCTTTTACTGCGCTCCATTTATGTACATTCAGTTCGCTACTGATTTTTATCGATCTGTTAATGCACGCTTTGTTTGTTTTGGTTTGTCAGACAGACCTTCAAAGTAGGATGTATCGCATGCCTGCGTTTCACCAATCAAATGCAGTCACTGGTGACGTTGGACTCCGTTTCACTAGTCAAACAGAGCCAGGCGGTCACATGATTAATTGCACATAAAGTTTCAGCGACAAACTACAACAAGCTTAAGCTTACGTGAACTCAACGTCAAATTTGAGGAAGCACATTGCGGTAAGTAACGTTAGTAGATATTTTGGCTGCCACCGTAGGCTGATGTTAGCTTCCCTGCTATGAATCACTGTCAAATGTACATCGTGTGGGTATAATTTATTAACGCACTGCAGCCTCATAGACAGACACACACACACAAACACACACACACACACAGACACATGCATAGAAACACCAATCAGAAGTACACAGTGTGTTCCCAGGTGCAGCCCACACCTATCAGTTTATGGTTTGCGTAAAGGCTAACTTGTTATTTTCCTTTGTAATCAAAAGCAACTTTTATTACCTTCTGGTAACTGCTGATCTGTCTTTGGGATCTGCATAAGTCCTGAAAATTTGCGCTCGTCCGCCTTTGTAGTCGATAAGCTTCTTCTTATTTTCTATCTTCTTGTTATGGGACATTCATCCTCCGCTGTTGCCATTTCTAATATAAAGTATCTTAAAGTTCTAACTTATATCTCGCCATGGAAGCGCTAAAACATACCGGTATAGTGAGTTAACATAATTCACCCAATTAACTGGACACCACACCTTAGTCATTGGCGACTCCATCACCCGGAACATACAGCTTACTAAACCAGCCATAATTAAGTGTATTCCTAGGGCCAGGGCACCCGACATTGAAGCTAATCTTTGGGATCTGACTCCGACAGGCCTAGTAAACACGTACGACAGGCTAATCGCACCACTAGCTACGTGAACATAGTTGTACAAGTTGGCTCCAATGACACTAGGATGAGACAGTCAGAGATTACAAAGAGGAACATAGTTAGGACTTGTAATCTCGATAGAAAGATGTCTCGGCTTAAAGTATTTGTCTCTGGTCCCCTGCCTGTGAGAGGCAATGATGAGAGGTATAGCAGATTAGTCTCGCTTAACAAGTGGCAGGCTAGTTTTTTTAAGAAAACAAGGACTAACGTTTATGGATATTGGCTCTCTTTCTGGGGCAAACCGAGGAGGGACGGCCTTCACTCCATCGCCAGGCGCCATCACTCTTACTAGGAATATAGATTACTATTTGAGTCACACTTGACAAACTACACTAGAGCAAACTTGGACACAGGCAACTACTGTGTTTGCTAGCCCAGCTGAGGAGTCAATTAAACTAGAACTAACCAGCGCCAGGCTGGAAAATTCTTGGGAAACATTTCCGGCCTTGTCGTTGCACTAGTGAGCCACGGACGAGGAGATGTTGCTCCGTTATTGATTGAAGTAAAGTCTGAATGTCATTAAAACAGTTAGCTCCATCTTTTTGACACTTCTTCCGCTCCCGTCCTTGCACGCTACACCGCTACAACAAAGATGACGGGGAGAAGACGCTGTCGAAGGTGAGCCACGTAAATAAGACCGCCCACAAAACGGCGCATCCTGAAGCGACTGTCAGAAAGCGATTTGAAGAAGATCTGTAAAACATCATCCATGCAACATTTTCACCAAAGCCTCCATCACATGTGAAAAAAGACCTGACTAGACCAGCTCATCGGCAGTGCGCCTTATAATCCGGTGCGCCCTACGGTCTAGAAAATACGGTAATTGAGAGATTGACACCTTTAAACCTGCAATCAAATATGTCATACCCTAAATGGAAAGGTGCATTGACAAAACAAATATTGCATTCCCGTCCTTGCTAATGATTACAGAGATTTCCTCCCAAATCTATGTTTTAATCCTTCTAAATGTACTGTTTGAAGACGGTTCTTTGGGCTAAAACCAAAGCAAGCCAGCGAGTGAGAACAGCTGCTGTGCAAACCACAAAGGCACACCTGTTCTCCTCTGCAAAGGTAAAAAAAAAAACCTTCGACGATCAGCCGCAAGCTTTTTGGTGCCAATTTCCCACTTTTTCTCCCTCTCTCTCTATATTTGCTTGTTTCTCTCGTACCCCTTTCACCTCCTCTTTTGTCTGTTTGTTCCACCTCCACAGGTGGCAAACAGCCGGCCATGGAAGCCCACTGCTTTGGAGCGGACAAACATCTGGAGTCGACTTCACACAGAAAACCCAAACGAGAGGTTGACGAATGGTTTACAGCTGCGGATTATTGAAAATATAACGCGGGGCAGACCAGTGATCCCGGCTTCTTTGTTCATCATTTCTCCACCGGACCAAAATAGTGCACTGTACAAATGTCATACGCAGTGCAATTACATATTTTACAAGTACCTATTGGAGGTGTTTGTGCATGAATCCTTAAGGCTTTGTGTGTGTGTGTGTGTGTGTGTGTGTGTGTGTGTGTGTGTGTGTGTGTGTGTCAGAGTCGGGGGTCGAAGGTTAATTTAGCCCCAGGGTGGAGAGCCCTTGATAAAGAGCAGACTGAGCCCCGTTTAATTACCTTCCGTCTACATTTCAGCGGCACATACCGGGTCGTAGGTGTGCACCAAGCGTGCGTGTGGCGAATGGTTGATTTTTAGCTCCGTGAAATTGCAGCACATACCAACCTAAAAGCCAAACACACACTAATAAGTAGGGCTGTGAATCTTTGGGTGTCCCACGATTCGATTCAATATCGATTCTTGGGGTCACGATTCGGTTCAAAATCGATTTTTTTTTCCAATTCAACACGATTTTCGATTGAAAAACGATTGTTTCCCGATTCAAAAGGATTCTCTATTCATTCAATACATAGATTTCAGCAGGATCTACCCCAGTCTGCTGACATGCAAGCAGAGTAGTAGATTTTTGTAAAAAGCTTTTATAATTGTAAAGGACAATGTTTTATCAACTGATTGCAATACTGTAAATTTGTTTTAACCATTATCAATCAATCAATCAATCAATCAATGTTTATTTATATAGCCCTAAATCACAAGTGTCTCAAAGGGCTGTACAAGCCACAACGACATCCTCGGTACAGAGCCCACATACGGGCAAGGAAAACTCACCCCAGTGGGACGTCAATGTGAATGACTATGAGAAACCTTGGAGAGGACCGCATATGTGGGTAACCCCCCACCCCCCTCTAGGGGAGACCAAAAGCAATGGATGTCGAGTGGGTCTGACATAATATTGTGAAAGTCCAACACATCAGCGAAAGTCCAGTCCATAGTGGGGCCAGCAGGAACCATCCTGAGCGGAGACGGGTCAGCAGCGTAGAGATGTCCCCATCCGATGCACAGGCTAGCGGTCCACCCCGGGTTGGGAGCAGAGTAGAAAAGAAAAGAAGAGAAACGGCAGATCAACTGGTCTAAAAAGGGAGTCTATTTAAAGGCTAGAGTATACAAATGAGTTTTAAGATGAGACTTAAATGCTTCTACTGAGGTAGCATCTCTAACTGTTACCGGGAGGGCATTCCATAGTATTGGAGCCCGAATAGAAAACGCTCTATAGCCCGCAGACTTTTTTTGGGCTCTGGGAATCACTAATAAGCCGGAGTTCTTTGAACGCAGATTTCTTGTCGGGACATATGGTACAATACAATCGGCAAGATAGGCAGGAGCTTGACCGTGTAGTATTTTATACGTAAGTAGTAAAACCTTAAAGTCGCATCTTAGGTGCACAGGAAGCCAGTGCAAGTGAGCCAGTATAGGCGTAATATGATCAAACTTTCTTGTTTTTGTCAAAAGTAGCCGCTAAATGAACCAAAAATATGACTTATTTTATCTTTGTGAAAATATTGGACACAGTGTGTTGTCAAGCTTATGAGATGCGATGCAAGTGTAAGCCACTGTGACACTATTGTTCTTTTTTTATTTATTTTTATAAATGTCTAATGATAATGTCAATGAGGGATTTTTAATCACTGCTATGTTGAAATTGTTACGAATATTGATACTGTTGTTGATAATATTCATTTTTGTTTCACTACTTTTGGTTTGTTCTGTGTCGTGTTTGTGTCTCCTCTCAATTGCTCTGTTTATTGCAGTTCTGAGTGTTGCTGGGTCGGGTTTGGTTTTGGAATTGGATTGCATTGTTATGGTATTGCTGTGTATTGTTTTGTTGGATTGATTAATAAAAAAAAATAAAAAAATGAATAAATAAAAAAAAAATTAAAAAATCGATTTAAAAAAAATGAGAATAGATTCTGAATCGCACAACGTGAGAATCGCGATTCGAATTCGAATCGATTTTTCCCCACACCCCTACTAATAAGGAATGTTTACATTCACATATAAAACACACACTTGTGAGTCTTGTTTGTACAGGTGGGACACTGGCTTGGAGATGGGGAAAAAAAAGACTGCAAAGAGACCTCGGTGAATGAGGAAAATCAAGGAGCCATTATATGTTAAAATTTGGGGTTTTATTAGGACTGTCAAACAATTAAAATATTTAATCGCGTTTAATCGCATTTTCTGTAGTTTTCTCATAATTAACCGCAATTATCGCAGATAGTTAAGAAGAAAAAAAAATCTCTAATAAGTGTACCTTAGATCAGTGGTCCCCAACCTTTTTGTAACTGCGAACCGGTCAACGCTTGAAAAACCGGGGGAGGGGAAGGGGGTTTGTTTTTTGTTTTTTTTGGGTCATAAAAAATTACAATTATGTGTGCTTACGGACTGTATCCCTTGCAGACTGTATTGATCTATATTGATATATAATGTAGGAACCAGAAATATTAATAACAGAAAGAAACAACCCTTTTGTGTGAATGAGTATGATTGAGTGTAAATGGGGGGAGGGAGGTTTTTTGGGTTGGTGCACTAATTGTAAGTGTATCTTGTGTTTTTTATGTCGATTTAATAATTAAATAAAAAATTGGGACAAATTTTCAAGCGTTGACCGGTCCGCAGTTACAAAAAGGTTGGGGACTACTGACGTAGACCACAAGAAAGTGTTTTACATTTAGAAAAAAAAAAGAAAAAGACTCCTTTAATGCGCCCTATAATCTGGTGCACCTTAAATATAGGAAAAAAGATTGAAAATAGACAATTCATTGGCAGTGCGCCTTATAATCCGCTGCGCCCTATGGTCCGGAAAATGACGGTAATCAAAAATATCATCGAGTGTCTCACCAACTTTTTATTTTTAATTTCATTTAACCTCTTTTTAACCAGGAAAATCCCTATTGAGATTAAAAAGGAGTTTGAGGCACCTTCTTATGATTGGAAAACAGCTTAAATTTTGTCTTGTCAGCATTGAGAATCAGTTTTAGGTAAATAAGGGAATTCTGCACAGCAACAAATGCTTCCTGCAGCCTGTTTTCAAGAGATGACTCAAATCAATAAATAATTGTATTGTCAGCATAAAAATGCATATTAGCATCAGAGAAATGCTGTTTGAGAACATTTATGTTCAAGATAAATAAGAAGGGGCGGCAAAACAGTTCCCTGAGGCACCCCCTTATAAACATTGACAAATTCCGAAGAAAGGCCCTCGTATTTAATACACTGGGTCCTGTTTTCTGAATAAGTTAAAGGGATCGAACGTTCTGACAGTCCATTGAGAAAAAATAGTGTGGTCTACAGTGTCAAAAGCTGTGGAGAGATCAATAAAAAGCATTGTCAGCATACAAATGCATATTAGCATCAGAGAAATGTTGTTCGAGAACATTTATGTTCGAGATAAATAAGAAGGGGCGGCAAAACCGATTCCTGAGGGACCCTCTTATAAACATTGACAAATTCCGAAGAAAGGCCCTCGTATTTAATACACTGGGTCCTGTTTTCTAAATAATTTCAAAACCAAGGGACCGTATGTTCTGACAGTCCAATGAGAAAAAATAGTGTGGTCTACAGTGTCAAAAGCTATGGAGAGATCAATAACAAGCATTGTCAGCATAAAAATGCATATTAGCATCAGAGAAATGCTGTTCGAGAACATTTATGTTCAAGATAAATAAGAAGGGGCGGCAACACCGATTCCTGAGGGACCCCCTTATAAACAGTGACAGATTCCGAAGAAAGGCCCTCGTATTTAATACACTGGGTCCTGTTTTCTAAATAATTTGAAAACCAAGGGACCGTATGTTCTGACAGTCCAATGAGAATAAATAGTGTGGTCTACAGTGTCAAAAGCTGTGGAGAGACCAATAACAAGCATTGTCAGCATAAAAATGCATATTAGCATCAGAGAAATGTTGTTTGAGAACATTTATGTTCAAGATAAATAAGAAGGGGCGGCAAAACCGATTCCTGAGGGACCCCCTTATAAACAGTGACAGATCCCGAAGAAAGGCCCTCGTATTTAATACACTCGGTCCTGTTTTGACAGTCCATTGAGAAAAAATAGTGTGTGGGGGGGAGGGGGGGGGGGGTGATTTTTTAAATTTTATTTTATTTTTTATTTTTTCATTTTTTTTTGTCATTCTAAAATACAATCATGCATGCTTACGGACTGTATCCCTGCAGACTGTATTGATATATATTGATATATAATGTAGGAACCAGAATATTAATAACAGAAAGAAACAACCCTTTTGTGCGAATTAGTGTGAATGAGTGTAAATGGGGGAGGGAGGTTTTTTGGGTTGGTGCACTAATTGTGAGTGTATCTTGTGTTTTTATGTTGATTTAATAAAAAATTAAAAAAATGTTTTTATTATTATTATTATTTTTTTTTTTAAATTTCTCGTGCGGTACCAATCGATCCACGGACCGGTACCCGCGGCCCGGTGGTTGGGGACCACTGGTCTACAGTGTCAAAATCTATGGAGAGCTCAATAACAAGCATCTTTTTATCAGGCACTACGATGATGTCATTTATCACCTTGTGCTTTTTCCTGAAGCCTCATTGATATTTGTTTGTAATTTATTTGAATAGAGCAACGAGAGATTCCAGAATTTTTGATAAGACACATCAATTTGACATTGGCCTATAATTAGAAAGAACTGCTGGATCACCTCCCCTTTAATAAAAGGAGGACAAAAGCAGATTTCCAAACGGATGAAATGTCTTTGTTTTTAATTGAAGGATTAAAAAGAATGGAAAGTGGCTCTGCCATAAAAATCAGCTGCTAGCTTTAAAAATAAGGCTCAATCAAGTCAGGTCCAGGGGGATTTCTGTGGTCTCATGTTTTTTAACGCTTTATGCACTTCAAGACAAGTGAAAGGAGCAAAATAAAAATGATCTCCAGAAAACATGGGAGGTTATGTACAAAGATTCCCTATAGTTGTCCCCTTTGAGTCAAACAGAGGACCAGATGATACAAAAAAAATGCTGGTTAAAACAATCCGAGTCTTCAGTTCGTTTACAAACTGGCCTGATTGTTTAAGTAGAAATGTGGAAAGAGTCGCTGTGTAGGCAGAGATTTCATCACTTTCCAGAATCTCAGCGGGTTGTTGACGTTCTCAGTGGTGGCGGACAAAAAATATTCTAATTTGGCCTCTTAGATAAGCAAAGTGCATTGATTTTCAAGCTGTCTAAAAAAATTATAATAATAAACTTGGCAATTCAATCACAGCACTGCTTGTCTGCACCACGCTGAAGCAGAATAAATCTAACGCCAGTCGAGGATGTTGAAATAATATTTATCCATTAAAATGTTTAAAAGCTGCTGAAGAAGCAGCTGAATAAAGATACTGTCAAAGTCTGTGCTCCAAGCTAAAGGCCTACTGAAAGCCACTACTAGCGACCACGCAGTCTGATAGTTTATATATCAATGATGAAATCTTAACATTGCAACACATGCCAATACGGCCGAGTTAACTTATAAAGTGACATTTTAAAATTCCCGCCACACTTCCGGTTGAAAAACTCCTTTGGATATGATTTATGTGCGTGACGTCACAAAATCCACGGAAGTGGTTGGACCCCATCGACCCGATACAGAAACCTCTTGTTTTCTTCGACAAAATTCCACAGTATTCTGGACATCTTTGTTGGTGAATCTTTTGAAATTTGTTTAATGAACAATGGAGGCTGCAAAGAAGAACATTACAGCAACACAACAAGGACTACTTACTACGCCTAGCCGATGCTTGCCGCCAAACCCACGGATGAAGTCCTTCGTCGCGCCGTCAATCGCTGGAACGCAGGTGAGCACGGCTGTTGATGGGAAGATGAGGGCTGGCTGGCGTAGGTGGAGCGCTAATGTTTTTATCATAGTTCTGTGAGGTCCGGTTGCTAAGTTGCTAAATTAGCCTTAGCGTCGTTAGCAACAGCATTGTTAAGCCTTACCAGGCTGAGAATTTTTAACCGTGTAGTTACATGTCCATGGTTTAATAGTATTGTTGATCTTCTGTCTATCCTTCCAGTCAGGGGTTTATTTATTTTGTTTCTATCTTCATTTGAGAACGATGCTATCATGTTAGCTCAGTAGCTAAGTGTGTCACCGATGTATTTTCGTGGAGATAAAAGTCACTTTAAATGTCCATTTCGCGTGCTCGACACTCATTTTCAAGAGGATATAGTATCCGAGGTGGTTTGAAATACAAATCCGTGATCCACAATAGAAAAAGGAGAGAGTGTGGAATCCAATGAGCCAGCTTGTACCTAAGTTACGGTCAGAGCGAAAAAAGATACGTCCATCACTGCCTCTCAAGTCATTCACTCTAACGTTCCTCATCTACGAATCTTTCATCCTCGCTCAAATTAATGGGGTAATCGTCGCTTTGTCGCTCCGAATCTCTCTCGCTCCATTGTAAACAAAGGAAAATTGTGAGGAATACTAGCTCCTGTGGCGTCACGCTACTTCCGGTACAGGCAAAGCTTTTTTTATCAGCGAGCAAAAGTTGCGAACTTTATCGTCGATTTTCTCTACTAAATCCTTTCAGCAAAAATATGGCAATATCGCGAAATGATCAAGTATGACACATAGAATGGATCTGCTACTCCCGTTTAAATAAAAAAAAATCATTTCAGTAGGCCTTTAAATGTTTCATATTACCGTATTTTTTGGACTATAAGGCGCACTTCAAATCTTTTCATTTTCTCAAAACTCGACAATGTACGGAATAATTGTGGTTGTGCTTACCGACCTCGAAGCAATTCAATATTGTACATAGTGTAGTGATAAGTGTGACCAGTAGATGGCAGTCACACATAAGAGATACGTGTAGACTGCAATATGACGCCAGTAAACAACACCAAAACTTTAAATGTTCCATTGAGAAGATAGAACATTACACACGGCACTCAAAAATCCGTCAAAATGTTTTAGTACGAGTTTGAAGCCGCACCGCTTGATGGATTGTCGGCGCATTGCGGCTACCGTAGTCAGAGATACAAGTATTACTATGGTGTGTGTATAAGGACTGCTAAATGGCACCCATTAGCAGACATATTATCTGCCGTTTTGTTTCACAATATTATGCAAAACCAACTCTTCTTACCTTCTGGTACCTGCTGATGTGTATTTGAGATCTGCATAAGTCCTGAACATTTGCACACTGTAGTCAGTGGTGACACAGTTGTCGATAAGCTTCTTCTTTTTCACTATCTTCTTGTTATGGGGCATTCATCCTCTGCTGTTGCCATTTCTAATATAAAGTAGTGTAAAGTTCTAACTTATGTATCTCGCTATGGAAGCGCTAAAACATACCGGTGTAGTGAGTTTACATTATTCACCCAAGGAACTTTAGTTATTAGAGAGTTCCGGTCAGACGGTTTTTCACAGGACACATTTCCGGCGTTGTTGTTGCACTAGTGAGCCACGGATGAGGAGATGCTGCTCCGTTATTGATTGAAGTAAAGTCTGAATGTCATTAAAACAGTTAGCTCCATCTTTTGACACTTCTTCCACTCCCGTCCTTGCACGCTACACCGCTACAACAAAGATGACGGGGAGAAGACGCTGTCGAAGGTGAGCCACGTAAATAAGACCGCCTACAAAACGGCGCACCCTGAAGCGACTGTTAGAAAGCGACTTTGACACCTATCGGTTTATGGTTTGCGTAAAGGCTAACTTGTTATTTTCCTTTGTAATCAAAAGCAACTTTTCTTACCTTCTGGTACCTGCTGATCTGTCTTTGGGATCTGCATAAGTCCTGAAAATTTGCGCTCGTCCGCCTTTGTAGTCTGTGCCGATGCCGTAGTCGATAAGCTTCTTCTTTATCTCTATCTTATTGTTATGGGACATTCATCTTCCACTGTTGCCATTTCTAATATAAAGTATCTTAAAGTTCTAACTTAAATCTCGCCATGGAAGCGCTAAAACATACCGGTATGGTGAGTTAACATAATTCACCCAATTAACTTTAGTTATTAGAGAGTTAGGGTCGGACGGTTTTTCACGGGACACATTTCCGGCGTTGTTGTTGCACTAGTGAGCCACGGATGAGGAGATGCTGCTCCGTTATTGATTGAAGTAAAGTCTGAATGTCATTAAAACAGTTAGCTCCATCTTTTGACACTTCTTCCACTCCCGTCCTTGCACGCTACACCGCTACAACAAAGATGACGGGGAGAAGACGCTGTCGAAGGTGAGCCACGTTAATAAGACCGCCCACAAAAAGGCGCACCCTGAAGCGACTGTCAGAAAGCGACTTGAAGATGATCTGTAAAACATCATCTATGCAACATTTTGACCAAAGAACCACCATTACATGTTATGTAGACCACAAGGAAGTGTTTTACATTTAGAAAAAAATAAATAATAATATGACCCCTTTAATGCGCCTTATTATCCGGTGCGCCTTATGTATGCAAAAATAATCGAAAATATACCATTCATCAGCAGCGCACCTTATAATCCGGTGCGCCCTATGGTATTTGTGTATATCCTATGAAATCTGCCTGCTACAGTATATCGAACTGAACTCTTGAGGGCCCTAATATAGACTGACCATATTGTGAAATCCCAAAAAGAGGACACATACAGTATATGCGTGCCAAGGCCGGGAGGGACGAGGTGAACATTTGCCAATGATACTCGAACTTGCTTTATAAATAATATATATTTTTAAATAAAGCATTTTTTCTCCTCTGTTGACAGCAGTGTTGGCGCTAGGAATTTTTAAAATGGGGTCCCAGGGACCCCATCAAGGGGTCCCACAGTAAATTTTTGGGGTCCCACTTTTTTTGTAAGCGTTTTGAAAACAAATGATAAATGTATGCATTATCCTGTTATATCTCACATTCTATATTGTGTTTTGGAAAAAGGTTGTCATAAACGTTACTTAATTCATAAAAAAAGATAATACAAAAGAAAACAAATGTGTATACATATGTAAATGTATTCAGTTATAAATATTCATTCACTTTCTTCTTTCCTTCATGGATCTAAACTTTACCGCTGCTGGTAGTTTTTTCTATGTTTTTATTTAATAAGTTGTAGGTGTATTTATTTCAGTAAAAACGGGTAAAAAGTGTTTTGCTTGGGTCATGAAATGATGATAATGGTGTGCCAGGGCATACATACATTTTATATTTAACGCTTAAATCTCTGGAGTCTACATCATTTCAAAATGTTTTGGTTTTTTTTATGTTGTTTTTTTTGTTTCTTTGTTTTCTGCCCTTTTTTGTTTTGTTTTTTATGGCAAATACACCAAATATGCAAAATCTTCCACCAAAAATATTTTTCAAAGTGGAATATTTGATGTGAAGTAATCGGAACCTTGGATAGATCAATCATTCATAATAACATTGATTTTGATTCAATATTATGTTTTGAGCAATGACAGTTTGAAAGAAAAAAAAACAGCTTTGTTTTATTAGTCAACATTGCAACTTTTTCTAAATTACATTTCACCTTTAAGCTTTTTTATTTCACTTTTGTTATGTTTTTGTTTATTTTAATAGTATTTTTAGAATGTGCCGTGGGCCTTTAAAACATTGGCTGTGGGCCACAAATGGTAAAAAAAATTTAAAAAAAATTTATAATCTGCGTCCTTTCTGATTTCAATGCGTTAAAAAGACACAAAAAGTGCGTTAACGCCAACACTGCTTGACAGTATAACAAAATAAGTCACACTTACACTACCGTTCAAAAGTTTGGGGTCACCCAAACAATTTAGTGGAATAGCCTTCATTTCTAAGAACAAGAATAGACTGTCGAGTTTCAGATGAAAGTTCTCTTTTTCTGGCCATTTTGAGCGTTTAATTGACCCCACAAACGTGATGCTCCAGAAACTCAATCTGCTCAAAGGAAGGTCAGTTTTGTAGCTTCTGTAACGAGCTAAACTGTTTTCAGATGTGTGAACATGATTGCACAAGGGTTTTCTAATCATCAATTAGCCTTCTGAGCCAATGAGCAAACACATTGTACCATTAGAACACTGGAGTGATAGTTGCTGGAAATGGGCCTCTTCACACCTATGTAGATATTGCACCAAAAACCAGACATTTGCAGCTAGAATAGTCATTTACCACATTAGCAATGTATAGAGTGTATTTCTTTCAAGTTAAGACTAGTTTAAAGTTATCTTCATTGAAAAGTACAGTGCTTTTCCTTCAAAAATAAGGACATTTCAATGTGACCCCAAACTTTTGAACGGTAGTGTATATTCTCTAACATTCACAGTTTTGGAAAAAAAAGTGCAGAGGTAGAAATATTCAAAATAACCTCTTGTATACAATGTAAACATAAATAATTCCTCAAAACAAGTTAATTACATTTAAACAAAAAACAGCAGACGAGCTCTCGCCCTGCACAGCTGTTTTGTGCTTTGTAGTGTCGATATGGGCTTGTAGATCTTTGGCCCCTTTATTTGCCACAGATACATACGTTGCTGCTTTGCACACAGTGCATTCTGCTTCCCATGCGTCATGGCCAGGACGAAAACACGAATACTTTCCCCGCGAATCATCCGTGAAGTTGCATTAACATTTCGGCATTTCTTGTTCTCATGTCTCTCTCCACTCACTAGCTCTCTCGCTCTGTGTCTCTGCCCCTCCCTCACGAATGTTGCTACGTGCGCGCACCTTCAGGTTTTTTTTTTAACCCCTTCTTAACTTAACCCTGGACGTACATTGAAAATACACGTGACCCTAATTCAAAATGCCGGACATTTGAGGCATTTAAGAAACCCCGCCCGGACACCCCCGCAAAAGAGGACATGTCCGGGGAAAAGAGGACGTATGGTCAGCCTACCTAATAAATCTCCTATTCTCTTGGGTCCTTCCCTCCTTTTTGTGCACAAACAAAGAATTGTCCTTATGTTGTTGTCTGTTTGCAGGGAACCTTAAGAGCAAATTTAGCAAACTAACATGCCAGCAGACACCGTCAGTAATAAGTAACAAGCTACAAAGCTCAGTGCGTATCTCCGGATGCCCATTATCTCCTTCAAACGTTCAAATGCACACTCACACAAACACACACACACACACACACACACACACACACACACACACACACACACACACACACACACACACACACACACACACACACACACACACACACACACACACACACACACACACACACATTATGACGACAGCTCTGTTCTGTGTGTTTGAGTGACTATGTCGCTGTAGGCAGAATGGCAATAACGGTAATTAAATTAGGCCTAATAAAACAGCTGAGTGCAGCAGTCAGAAAAGCCCTCACAGAGATGAGAAGGCCAGCAGAAATAAATGACTGCAAAACTACGTGTAGTCACACACACAAACACTTTGCCAAACAAAGCTATGGGAAATGTGTCTCTAAAGACTTTGCTAATGTGGATGACGCAACTACCAGTTATCAATCGGTGTATTCATTTTCCCAACACAAGATTCAGAAATTAAATCAAGATTACAAACAAAATAGACTGTATTTATGTTATTCACATGTGAATAATGCTGTATGATAGACTGTATTTATGTTATTCACATGTGAATAATGCTGTATAATAGACTGTATTTATGTTATTCACATGTGAATAATGCTGTATAATAGACTGTATTTATGTTATTCGCATGTGAATAATGCTGTATGATAGACTGTATTTATGTTATTCACATGTGAATAATGCTGTATGATAGACTGTATTTATGTTATTCACATGTGAATAATGCTGTATAATAGACTGTATTTATATTATTCACATGTGAATAATTCTGTATAATAGACTGTATTTATGTTATTCACATGTGAATAATGCTGTATAATAGACTGTATTTATGTTATTCACATGTGAATAATGCTGTATAATAGACTGTATTTATGTTATTCACATGTGAATAATGCTGTTTAATAGACTGTATTTATGTTATTCACATGTGAATAATGCTGTATAATAGACTGTATTTATGTTATTCACATGTGAATATTGCTGTATAACAGACTGTATTTATGTTATTCACATGTGAATAATGCTGTATAATAGACTGTATTTATGTTATTCACATGTGAATAATGCTGTATAATAGACTGTATTTATGTTATTCACATGTGAATAATGCTGTATAATAGACTGTAATTTATATTATTCACATGTGAATAATGCTGTATAATAGACTGTATTTATGTTATTCACATGTGAATAATGCTGTATAATAGACTGTATTTATGTTATTCACATGTGAATAATGCTGTATAATAGACTGTATTTATGTTATTCACATGTGAATAATGCTGTTTAATAGACTGTATTTATGTTATTCACATGTGAATAATGCTGTATAATAGACTGTATTTATGTTATTCACATTGAATATTGCTGTATAACAGACTGTATTTATGTTATTCACATGTGAATAATGCTGTATAATAGACTGTATTTATGTTATTCACATGTGAATAATGCTGTATAATAGACTGTATTTATGTTATTCACATGTGAATAATGCTGTATAATAGACTGTATTTATATTATTCACATGTGAATAATGCTGTATAATAGACTGTATTTATGTTATTCACATGTGAATAATGCTGTATGATAGACTGTATTTATGTTATTCACATGTGAATAATGCTGTATAATAGACTGTATTTATATTATTCACATGTGAATAATGCTGTATAATAGACTGTATTTATGTTATTCACATGTGAATAATGCTGTATAATAGACTGTATTTATGTTATTCACATGTGAATAATGCTGTATAATAGACTGTATTTATATTATTCACATGTGAATAATGCTGTATAATAGACTGTATTTATGTTATTCACATGTGAATAATGCTGTATGATAGACTGTATTTATGTTATTCACATGTGAATAATGCTGTATAATAGACTGTATTTATGTTATTCACATGTGAATAATGCTGTATAATAGACTGTATTTATATTATTCACATGTAAAAAATACCCAAGTGTTTATTGTCTATTGTGAGCGAATTGTGGTGCTGAATTTCCCCCAGGGATCAATAAAGTACTTTCTATTCTATTCTATTCTATTCTATTCTATTCTAATCTAAACATATCAACCAACCTTGCAATCAGTCTCCTTAAGGCAGGGGTCACCAACGCGGTGCCCGCGGGCACCAGGTAGCCCGTAAGGACCAGATGAGTAGCCCGCTGGCCTGTTCTAAAAATAGCTCAAATAGCAGCACTTACCAGTGAGCTGCCTCTATTTTTTAAATGGTATTTATTTACTAGCAAGCTGGTCTCGCTTTGCTCGACATTTTTAATTCTAAGAGAGACAAAACTCAAATAGAATTTGAAAATTCAAGAAAATATTTTAAAGACTTGGTCTTCACTTGTTTAAATAAATTCATTAATTTTTTTTACTTTGCTTCTTATAACTTTCAGAAAGACAATTTTAGAGAAAAAATACAACCTTAAAAATGATTTTAGGATTTTTAAACCCATGTACCTTTTTCCCTTTTAAATTCCTTCCTCTTCTTTCCTGACAATTTAAATCAATGTTCAAGTAATTTTTTTATTTTTTTTATTGTAAAGAATAATAAATACATTTTAATTTAATTCTTCATTTTAGCTTCTTTTTTTTCGACGAAGAATATTTGTGAAATATTTCTTCAAACTTATTATGATTAAAATTCAAAAAAATTATTCTGGCAAATCTAGAAAATCTGTAGAATCAAATTTAAATCTTATTTCAAAGTATTTTGAATTTCTTTTAAAATTTTTGTTCTGGAAAATATAGAAGTAATAATGATTTGTCTTTGTTAGAAATATAGCTTGGTCTAATTTGTTATATATTCTAACAAAGTGTAGATTGGATTTTAACATATTTAAAACATGTCATCAAAATCTAAAATTAATCTTAATCAGGAAAAATTACTAATGATGTTCCATAAATTCTTTTTTTAAATTTTTCTCTTCTTTTTTTCGGTTGAATTTAGAATTTTAAAGAGTCGAAATTGAAGATAAACTATGTTTCAAAATTTAATTGTCATTTTTTTGGGGTTTTCTCTTCTTTTAAACCGTTCAATTAAGTGTAAATATCATTAATTATTAATAATAACATAGAGTTAAAGGTAAATTGAGCCAATTGGCTATTTCTGGCAATTTATTTAAGTGTGTATCAAACTGGTAGCCCTTCGCATTAATCACTACCCAAGAAGTAGCTCTTGCTTTCAAAAAGGTTGGTGACCCCTGCCTTAAGTATGTACCAAATTGGGAAAACACCCTCAAATTACAATTGGAGTTTACAAACCCCAAAACCAGTGAAGTTGGCATGTTGTGTAAATGCTAAATAAAAACAGAATACGATGATTTGCAAATCCTTTTCAACTTATATTCAATTGAATAGACTGCAAAGACAAGATATTTCATGTTAGAACTGAGAACCTTTTTTTTGTTGTTGCAAATAATCATTAATTTATGACTTAATGGCAGGAACACATTGCAAAAAAGTTGGTACAGGGGCATTTTTACCACTGTGTTACATGGCCTTTCCTTTTAACAACACTCAGTAAACGTTTGGGAACTGAGGAGACACATTTTTTGAAGCTTTTCAGGAGGAATTCTTTCCCATTCTTGCTTGATGTACAGCTTAAGTTGTTCAACAGTCCGGGGGTCTTTGTTGTCGTATTTTATGGTTCATAATGCGCCACACATTTTCAATGGGAGACAGGTCTGGACTACAGGCAGGCCAGTCTAGTACCTGCACTCTTTTACTATGAAGCCACGTTGATGTAACACGTGGCTTGGCATTGTCTTGCTGAAATAAGCAGGGGCGTCCATGGTAACGTTGCTTGGATGACAACATATGTTGCTCCAAAACCTGTATGTACCTTTCAGCATTAATGGCGCCTTCACAGATGTGTAAGTTACCCATGTCTTGGGCACTAATACACCCCCATACCATCACAGATGCTGGTTTTTCAACTTTGCGCCAATAACTGTCCGGATGGTTCTTTTCCTCTTTGTTCCGTAGGACACGACGTCCACAGTTTCCAAAAACAATGTGCACTCGTCAGAGCACAGAACACTTTTACACTTTGCATCAGTCCATCTTAGATGAGCTCAGGCTCAGCGAAGCCGGCGGTGTTTCTGGGTGTTGTTGATAAATGGCTTTCGCTTTGCATAGTAGAATTTTTAAACTTGCACTTACAGACAGTGTTTTTTTTAAGTGTTCCTGAGCCCTATCCTTTACACACTGATGTCGGTTTTTGATGCAGTACCTCATGAGAGATCCAAGGTCACGGGCATTCAATGTTACATGCAGTGATTTCTCCAGATTCTCTTAACCTTTTGATGATATTACAAACTTTAGACGGTGAAATCCCTAAATTCCTTGCAATAGCTCGTTGAGGAATGTTGTTCTTAAACCGTTCGACAATTTGCTCGCGCATTTGTTCACAAAGTGGTGACCCTCGCCCCGTCCTTGTTTGTGAACGACTGAGCATTTCATGGAAGCTGCTTTTTATACCCAACCATGGCACCCACCTGTTCCCAATTAGCCTGTCCACCTGTTGGATGTTCCGAACAAGTGTTTGATGAGCATTCCTCAACTTTCTCAGTCTTTTTTGCCACTTGTGCCAGCTTTTTCGAAACACGTTGAAAGCATCAAATTCCAAATGAGCTAATAGTTGCAAAAAATAACAACGTTTTCCAGTTTGAACGTTAACTATCTTGCCTTTGCAGTCTATTCAATTGAATATAGGTGAAAAGGATTTGCAAATTATTGTATTCTGTTTTTATTTGCGATTTAAACAACGTGCCAACTTCACTGCTTTTGGGGTTTGTAGTAAAGTCCCCCTACAGCAGGGGTCGGCAACCCGCGGCTGACCACTCTGATGCGGCTCAGCTACATACATGCCGACCCCCCCGATTTTCCCAGGAGGTTTATGGATCTCAGTGTCTCTCCTAGATAACTCCCAGGGAAAAAATAATCCTATTTACACTCTAATTACTAAATAAAGGGCGTGCCCTAATTGCACTGCAGTAATTGTCCTCTATAGCATTTACATACAGCGTGCCAGTCCAGCCACATGTTGCATGTTGTTATTACTTGCACACACAGGAGACAGCAAAGCATACTTAGTCATCAGCCACACAGCTTACACTGACGGTAGCCGTATCAAACAACTTTAACATTGTTACGTTACAAATATGCGCCACACTGTGAACCCACACCAACAAAGAATGAAAAACACATTTCTGGAGAACATCCCACCGTAACACAACATAAACACAACACAACCATTACCCAGAATCCCATGCAGCCCTAACTCTTCCGGTCTACATTATACACCCCCCGCTACCACCAAATCCCCCCACACATCAACCCCCCCACCCCCCTCTCCGTGCGTTGGTTGAGCGGAAGAGTTAGGGCTGCATGGTATTCTGGGTATTGGTACCGTCAGTGTAAGATGTGTGGCTCCTGAGCTAGTACGCCTTGCTGTCACTTACGTGAGCAAGCTGAAACTGCATTCTACATGTAGTTGAGCAGGTACACTTTTAGGGCAGACTGTAGAGGGCGCCAAAAGCAGTGTCATCACGCTCTGATATTCGGGAGTCTCCCGGGAAAAATGAGAGGGTTGGCAAGCATGACACTATCAAGCGCCATTCATTCAAAACTCGCGGGCCGCACTAACATCAAATTTCCACATTAAAGTGCGTGCCGGTGCGTGTGTCGGAGACCCCTGGTTAACATAGCACAAAGCATTTAAGCTTTGTATGCAGTGTTTTTCATTTTAAAATTTTTTTTGTGGCTCCCATTACTTTCTTTAATTTGTGAAACTTGCCAAAATGGCTATTTGAGTGGTAAAGGTTGCCGACCCCTGCCCTACAGGTATATTTGTCGGAAAAATAATAGCGCATACAACACAATGGAGGTGCATGTTTTGTGTGCAGCAGTTTCAGAGTAGAAGAGTTGCTTCCACAAATCGAAACATACACTCCGGTGAAAATATATAAAATGATGCAATCACAGTCCCACATGCTGACCAATGACGGTATACGTACACAACGATATAGGTTGCATTGAAACTGAGTTGAACATTTGGTATGATCTGCTATTTTTTCCCCCATCACTTTCCTTTCGCTTCCACTTTTCTACTTTGTTTTTCCCTGAGTTCAGCGCCGTCCATCAATGTCTGATTCGCTTCTTCCGCCTTGTTTGGCTGTCCTTGAGCTGAAAATGAAGACGTAGGCCACGGTGAAGAGAGAAAGATATTGCTTTGACACCCTGTAACATCCTTTTGTTAGCAGCAAATTCATTTCAGTTTACGTGCGTGCGTGGGTGTGTGTGTGTGTGTGTGTGTGTGTGTGTGTGTGTGTGTGTGTGTGTGTGTGTGTGTGTGTTTTCATAGAGCCGCTCACTGAGCAGACTCAAGGCTGGGGACTCTTACAAAACCGGTGAACTATATGGCAGATTTCAATGAACATAAATGAACACGTGAACAACAGACAGAGAGGGGGGGGGGGGGGGGGGGGGGGTGGAAGAGTATTGATGTGGTGAACTAACGGTTGCTAGGCAATTTCAATAACCTTGATAGGTGGATGCAGCTTTTGTTGCAAGGAACCAAGTGCAAATGCTGCAGTGTCGCTACTGTACACTCATGGGATGCTTCATCTATTGAGATTGATACAATAAGTTTGCAGTGATGGGCATAAAACAACTGCATGAAGATGTAATACAATAGTACCTTGGAGGCCTACTGAAAGCCACTACTAGCGACCACGCAGTCTGATAGTTTATATATCAATGATGAAATCTTAACATTGCAACACATGCCAATACGGCCGGGTTAACTTATAAAGTGCAGTTTTAAAATTCCCGCCACACTTCCGGTTGAAAAACTCCTTTGGATATGATTTATGCGTGTGACGTCACAAAATCCACGGAAGTGGTTGGACCCCGTCGGACCCGATACAAAAACCTCTTGTTTTCTTCGACAAAATTCCACAGTATTCTGGACATCTGTGTTGGTGAATCTTTTGCAATTTGTTTAATGAACAATGAAGGCTGCAAAGAAGAACGTTGTAGGTGGGATCGATCGGTGTATTAGCGGCTAAGTACAATACTTACAGCAACACAACAAGGACTACTTACTACGCCTAGCCGATGCTTGCCGCCAAACCCACGGATGAAGTCCTTCGTCGCGCCGTTCGATCGCTGGAACGCAGGTGAGCACGGCTGTTGATGGGAAGATGAGGGCTGGCTGGCGTAGGTGGAGCGCTAATGTTTTTATCATAGTTCTGTGAGGTCCGGTTGCTAAGTTGCTAAATTAGCCTTGGCGTCGTTAGCAACAGCATTGTTAAGCCTTACCAGGCTGAGAATTTTTAACCGTGTAGTTACATGTCCATGGTTTAATAGTATTGTTGATCTTCTGTCTATCCTTCCAGTCAGGGATTTATTTATTTTGTTTCTATCTTCATTTGAGAACGATGCTATCACGTTAGCTCAGTAGCTAAGTGTGTCACCGATGTATTGTCGTGGAGATAAAAGTCACTTTAAATGTCCATTTCGCGTGCTCGACTCTCATTTTCAAGAGGATATAGTATCCGAGGTGGTTTAAAATACAAATCCGTGATCTACAATAGAAAAAGGAGAGAGTGTGGAATCCAATGAGCCAGCTTGTACCTAAGTTACGGTCAGAGCGAAAAAAGATACGTCCATCACTGCCTCTCGAGTCCTTCACTGTAACGTTCCTCATCCACGAATCTTTCATCCTCGCTCAAATTAATGGGGTAATCGTCACTTTGTCGCTCCGAATCTCTCGCTCCTTTGTAAACAACGGGGAATTGTGAGGAATACTAGCTCCTGTGACGTCACGCTACTTCCGCTACAGGCAAGGCTTTTTTTTTAACAGCGAGCAAAAGTTGCGAACTTTATCGTCGATTTTCTCTACTAAATCCTTTCAGCAAAAATATGGCAATATCGCGAAATGATCAAGTATGACACATAGAATGGATCTGCTATTCCCGTTTAAATTTTAAAAAAATCATTTCAGTAGGCCTTTAACTTACAAGCGCAATTCATTCCAAGACCGAGGTCGGCGCACCGGATTATAAGGCGCACTGCTGATGAGTGGCTCTATTTTCATACATAAAGCGCACCGGATTATAAGGTGCATTAAAGGGGTCAGTGGTCCCCAACCACCGATTGGTACCGGGTCCGCGCAAGAAATAAATTTTATTTTTTTATTTTATTTTTTATTTTTTATTAAATCAACATAAAAAACACACACTATATACATTATATAGCAATATAGATCAATACAGTCTGCAGGGATACAGTCCGTAAGCACACATGATTGTATTTCTTAATGAAAAAAAAAAAAAATAATTAAAAAAAAAAATAATTTTCACCCTCCACCCCCCCGCCCCCCCGGTCCGTGGGACAAATTTTCCGCAGCTACAAAAAGGTTGGGGGACCACTGGTCTACATAACATGTGATGGTGGTTCTTTGGTGAAAATGTTGCATTGATTATGTTTTACAGATCATCTTCAAGTCGCTTCAGGATGCGCCGTTTTTGTGGGCGGTCTTATTTACGTGGCTCACCTTCGACAGCGTCTTCTCCCCGTCATCTTTGTTGTAGCGGTGTAGCGTGCAAGGACGGGAGTGGAAGAAGTGTCAAAAGATGGAGCTAACTGTTTTAATGACATTCAGACTTTACTTCAATCAATAACGGAGCAGCATCTCCTCATCCGTGGCTCACTAGCGCAACAACAACGCCGGAAATCTGTCCCGTGAAAAAACGTCCGACCGGAACTCTTTAATAACTAAAGTTCCGTGAGTGAATTATGTAAACCCACTATACCGGTAGTTTTTAGCGCTTTCATGGCGAGTCTCCTGACACATATAAGTTAGAACTTTACGTTAGAAATGCCCCATAACAAGAAGATAGAGAAAAAGAAGAAGCTTATCGACTACGGTGTCGGCACAGACTACAATGGCGCACATTTTCAGGATTTATGCAGATCCCAAAAACAGATCAGCAGGTACCAGAAGGTAAGGAAAGTTGGTTTTGCATAATATTGCAAAACAAAACACCAGATAACGTGTCCGCTAATGGGTGCCATTCTGCGGTCCTTATACACACACCATAATAATACTCGTACTTCTGACTACGGTCGCTGTAATGCGCCGACAATCCATCAAACGGTGCGGCTTCAAAGTCGTACCAAAACATTTTGAAAGATTTTTTTAGCGCCTTGTGTAATATTCTATATTCTTAATGGAACATTTAAAGTTTTGGTGTTGTTTACTAGCGTCGTATGGCAGTCTACACGTATCTCTTATGTGTGACTACCATCTACTGGTCACGCTTACCATTACACCACGTACCAAATAAAATTGCTTCAAGGTCGATAGTGGTTAGAGTGTCCGCCCTGAGATCGGTAGGTTGGAGTTCAAATCCCAGCCGAGTCATACCAAAGACTATAAAAATGGACCCCCCTGCTTGGCACTCAGCATCAAGGGTTGGAGTTGGGGGTTAAATCACCAAAATGATTCCCGGGCGCGGCGCCGCTGCTGCCCACTGCTCCCCAAGGGGAGGGGTCAAATGCAGAGGACAAATTTCACCACATCTAGTGTGTGTGTGACAATCATTGGTACTTTAATCTTTAATCTTAATAAGCGCAACCAGAATTATTCCGTACATTAGGCGTACCGGGTTATGAGGCACACCGTCGATGTTTGAGAAAATGAAAGGTTTTTAAGTGCGCCTTATATACACAGTATCTCAAAGCAATCCTGCCCATTGATATAAACCAAAATCAATTTAATCCGTGCTTGGCCCACCCAAAACACAACAATTTTAACATGGAACATGACTTTTAAAAAGAAAAAAACAAACTTTCAGATAATAAATACTACTTGAAAATCATTACAACAGAAAGCATTACAATAATTAAATAATTTAATAATATTGTACAGAATTTACCTTAGAGACCAGACTAATGCAGCGTCACCTTCGGGCAGCTTCTCTGTCCAGTGTTGCCAAGTCATTATAAGTTGCTTGTACCATGAAT